>NC_053491.1:257479976-257697476 GCF_905171775.1 Rana temporaria
AAAGGAGGAGAGGCAAAAGGAAGGGAAAAAAAGGAGGTACAGGTACCTTAAGTCCTGAGGTTTTGCCTTTGGCGAATAAATTTAAGGTGCTGTCTGATGATGATGTTGATGATGATGAATGGGGCTCGTTTAGTTCAGCATCCTCTATGGATGAAGAGTTCCAGGGTGCAACGAAGCGCGCTGGTTCTCCAGGGAGGGGGAGTAGTCAGGTTAGGAAACGGCCCCAACTACTTTAATGGCAGTTCCCACTCACTTTATATAAAAGGCTATATGCACGGTGATGCTCTTTAGTCTGACTCTCCTGTAGGGGTTATGTTGTGCGCAATTTTGGTTTGCACCGTTTATTATGTTCTTGTGTGTTCTTTATTATTTGTTTTGTTCTGTATAGTCATATTCAATTATTTTGTAAATATGTTTTATTTATTATGGTTTTATTGTATATAAGTTGTTGTTTGTAAGATTTTTCAATAAACAAAATTAACCCCTCATAATGGGCACAGCACAGGGATGGTGGGAACCCCTCATAATGGGCACAGCAGGAGTACAGCCACAGGAAGTCAGTACAGGGATGGTGGGAACCCCCTCATAATGGGCACAAGCAGGATTACAGCCACAGGAAGTCAGTACAGGGATGGTGGGAACCCCTCATAATGGGCACAGCACAGGGATGGTGGGAACCCCTCATAATGGGCACAGCAGGAGTACAGCCACAGGAAGTCAGTACAGGGATGGTGGGAACCCCTCATAATGGGCACAGCAGGATTACAGCCACAGGAAGTCAGTACAGGGATGGTGGGAACCCCTCATAATGGGCACAGCAGGATTACAGCCACAGGAAGTTAGTACAGGGATGGTGGGAACCCCTCATAATGGGCACAGCACAGGGATGGTGGGAACCCCTCATAATGGGCACATCAGGAGTACAGCCACAGGAAGTCAGTACAGGGATGGTGGGAACCCCTCATAATGGGCACAGCAGGATTACAGCCATAGGAAGTCAGTACAGGGATGGTGGGAACCCCTCATAATGGGCACAGCAGGATTACAGCCACAGGAAGTCAGTACAGGGATGGTGGGAACCCCTCATAATGGGCACAGCACAGGGATGGTGGGAACCCCTCATAATGGGCACAGCAGGAGTACAGCCACAGGAAGTCAGTACAGGGATGGTGGGAACCCCTCATAATGGGCACAGTAGGAGTACAGCCACAGGAAGTCAGCACAGAACAGGGATGGTGGGAACCCTTCATGAGGGGTTCCCACCATCCCTGCACTGAGTTCCGGGGTCTGTACACCCGCTGTGCCCATTATGAGGGGTTCCCACCATCCCTGCACTGAGTTCCGGGGTCTGTACACCCGCTGTGCCCATTATGAGGGGTTCCCACCATCCCTGTGCTGACTTCCTTCTGCTTCCTTCTTCCCCCAGCACAGCACATTGCCACCATAACATCGCGCACCGCATCGGCCCCAGCCCACCGCATCGTCCCCGGCACAGCACCCCGCATCGTTCCTGGCACAGCACCCTGCATCGTTCCTGGCACAGCACCCCACATCGGCCCCAGCACCCCGCATCGTCCCCGGCACCACACCGCATCGGCACCCCGCATCGTCCCTGGCACAGCACCCCGCATCGGCCCCGGCACAGCACACCGCATCACCACCACCACTACTACTACCACAACCACCACCATCACCATCACCACCACCACTACTACTACCACAGCCACCACTACTACTACTACTACTACTACTACTACAACAGCCACCACCACTACTACCACCGCCACCATCACCACTACTACTACAACAGCCACCACCACTATTACCACCACCACCGCCACCATCACCACTACTACTACCACCACTGCCACCGCCACCACCACTACTACTGCCACTACCACCACCACCACTACTACCACCATCACCAGCACTACTACTGCCACTACCACCACCGCCACCAGCACTACTGCCACTACCACCAGCACTACCACCGCCACCATCACCAGCACTACTACTGCCACTACCACCACCGCCACCAGCACTACTACTACCACTGCCTTTCTTTTTATATTTATCTGTTTACTTATTTTTAGGAAACAAATCATAATAATAATGACTACACATTTTCCTCTAGAATATCTGATCTTCCTCTTGTTTTTTTTTTATTATTTCAGCCGCCTGCTTTCCAACAACTTGTTTTGTGACTGTCACTCAGTGGCCCACCATTGGGTTATTCACACGGAATCAGGATGACAGAGCGCATCTCGGTCTGTCTCCGGTGCAGGGAGAGTTACAGATCATCAGGATTCCTGATGATCTGTAACTCTCCCCGCACCGGAGACAGACCGAGATGCGCTCTGTCATCCTGATTCTGCTAGGTGCTAGCCCCCGTTCTCCCGCCTCCACCACCCACCCGCCATCTGTCTCCAGTGCGGGGAGAGTTATAGATCATCAGGATTCCTGATGATCTGTAACTCTCCCCGCACCGGAGACAGACCGAGATGCGCTCTGTCATCCTGATGAACTGGCGGGCGGGTGGTGGAGGCGGGAGAACGGGGGCTAGCACATAAGACAATAGCACCGGGAGAACAGCTGCGGGAGAACTGGCGGGCGGGTGGTGGAGGCGAGAGAAGGGGGGCTAGCACATAGCAAGACAATAGCACCGGGAGAACGGCTGCTAGCACCTAGCAGGGAGGAGTTGGAGAGTGACAAGGGGACACCACCTCTATGGGCGGCATAGCCCGCCCACTCTCCCGCACATTCTCGGTTTTCAACTGCGGCGATAGTTCAGCCCAGCCTCCTGGGATTGATGACACACATCTCCCAGGAGGCATAGCAGCGCTAGATGCGGCGGCGAGGCCATTCCGCCGCGGCGGGAGAAATAAACAATGAAGAATAAAACCGTGAGTTTTTAAAAAAAAAAAAAAAAAAAAAACATGCCAAATACATTTAAGGGGGCAGTGTTAAATAAAATGCTGTTAGGTTGTAAAATAGGGTGGAACTTCGCTTTAAGATGGCAAAATAAAAGATACATTTTTTTTATGGCAAAGATTATTTTATTTACAATCATCTATAGACAATATATATATTTCTTTAATTGTTTTCTCTTTTTTTCTATTTTGAGAACTGCTAGTTTAACCGCTTGCTGACCGCTCCATTTATATGTATCGTGGGACGGCAGCTCCTACAGGCAAAATCATGTGCCTGTACGCTATATTTACTTTCGGGTTTGTGGAGCGAAGGGACCTTCTCCCGCTGTGATTGGACACAGCAGGAGCCAATCAGCGGGTCCCGTGGACACGCCGATCATTCCCGACAGATGCAGAACGGCAGTCTGCCTATGTAAACAAGGCAGATCACGGTTCTGCAACATAGGTAGACAGAGATCCTGTGTTTCTGCCAAGCAGGAACACAGATCTCTGTCTTCCCACAGTACAAGCCCCAGGCCCCCACACACACACACACAGAAAGCACTCCCTAGTAACAATTTGCAGTATTTTGTGTTTTGATGCTTTTTTATTTAGGCAAATTTGTTGTTGGGCAGATTTAAAAATGCAAAATGTGGTAAAAATGCACTAGATGCTTTTCTGCACTGAAGTCTGTTGAACCAAAAAAGCAAAAAGAGCAGCATTTTGCGTTTAAAAAAAAGTCCCTTACCCTTTTAAAAAAACGCAAAGGCACAAAAATGCATTCGATGTGAACATGTTCCATATGAACCCATGTTAAAAAAAATGTCCTGCATTTCTGCAAAAAAAGCATGAAAAAATGTATTGTTGTGAATATCGGGTGGGAATGTCAGGGTAGGATGGGTGCCAGTGGTGGTGGGGGGCAGGGAATGCCACAAAATTTTCTTAGGTGCATGCACAATTAGGCTATGCAACTGATAAAGGAATCACAAACTTTCAAAAGGTTAACAAGAAAGGCAGCAGGGTTGATTTACAAAAGGAGTAAAGGCTGGTCACATAGCAAAGTGAATGTTAGTAAATCAGGTGTACCTGTGTACATGTTAACCACTTGATGCCCGGCCACCATTAAACGACGGAGGGACGTTGCGACTCTCTCTTTGTGGGTGGACGTCATATGATGGTGCACCCGAACGGCAGCCCTTCGAGCGCCTGCAATCACAGCCAGTCATATGTAAATGCAGAAGTGCCGGTAATCGTCTCTCATTGCCTCTCAGTGCCCTGAGATGAAGTGACCTATCACGAAACGCGCCGGGCGGAGCGAGCGACGTGCTGACGTCATCCCCCTCATCGCTGAAATCTCTACACGAGTGGTTTTGCCTGTAAGCGTCCGGCTGGCACTACAGGCTTGAATCTTATTTGTACCTACTGAAATGTGAGTTGTTTACCTGTACGTTTTTTATTAATAAATTACCCCCTGATTTTATGCTATGTGAAGCACTTTTCTTTCCTACATGATCAATGCCATTGAGTCTCTATGTGGAACTTTGTTATATTGTGGACACACCATTAACCAGTTCCCTGCTGGAGTGATATGCTGGATTTGGTCCATGAGGACCTTTGTATCTGGTAAGCAGATTTTTGAATAAAGGTGGTGGATTCACAACGAGCCTTTCTGGGATCACAAGGATTCACTAGTTGGAATGTGCACGGGTGTATAATCAGGAGCTCATCTATGGTCTTTCCTTATTCACTGGGACTATATATAATCAACTGATTTTTTATATATAATTTTTCACTTCATATTTTTTCACTTTTCACCCTCCACTAGATGGATTGGGCTTATGTTTATTTGCTGATTTAGTCCTCAAGCTGGTTAGGGTCATATCTGCCAATATGATTTATTGCATTTTGACATCTATTATCACTTTTATTTATTCATTTATTTATTGATGTCTGTTATCAATTTATTATCTGTGCCAATATCACTAAGCACATTTGATTTTGCACTGGGCTTTATGCCCCTTGTGTGTGTCTCCATATTGGTAGCACCATCTTTGGTTTAGCGCAATTATATTTTTTCCAGTATCATCTCCTCACTGGGGAAAACAAGGCAAGTAATCAGGGCACTAATCATTAGTGCCCTGATTACAGTAAAGCCCCATCAGTGCCACCAATCCGTGCCCATCAGTGACGCAAATCAATGCCCATTAATGGTGCCAGTCAGTGCTGCTTTTTAGTACCCATCAGTGCTGCCCATCAATTTCCACCAGTGCCACTTATTAGTACCCATCAGTGCGGCATAACAGTGTCTCCTCATCAGTGCTTCATCAGCACACAACAGTGAAGGAGAAAAATGACTTATTTTAAAAAATTACTTATTTTTTCTAAATTGTCTTATTTATTTTTTTATTTATTTATTTTTTTAATCCAGCAGTGATTAAATACAACCAAAAGAAAGCTCCAACTGTATGAAGAAATGATAAAAATGCTGCTACTACTTTAGTAAATCAACCCCAACTTGTACATGTTGAATTTTACATTGCATCTGCAGCAACAAAATCTAGACAGACAGTGTATCGCAAAGTCATCTCCTTGGCTTTTGTGCTACAATGTCGAAGTTATGAAACTCTTGAGAATCCCTCCAAGAGCAAAACAGCTGTTGTTTCAGATTTGTGATGCCTGTGGGATAGGGCAGCCTTAGGCAGGTTGATCACTATGTCTTCTGCTCTCCAACTTATTGATGCAGTGACATTGATTTCTCTGTGCTTGTTCAGGTAGTCACTGTCTGCCGTGACTGACAATTTTTTGTGAGATACTGACAAGACTGACAATCTATGTAAGATACTGACGAGACACTCGATTTGATATTCTTACTTTGAAAAGCTCAAAACAATGACAGGGGCCTTGCTATGAGTGCGTTACTTTACCCTCAATGGACAAGTATTGCTTTTCTTTGAAACATACATTTTCTAACTCAAGTCACATTTGGGGTATCACTTTCATGGCATAGCAGGCACACCCAGGTGTGAGAACTTAAAGAATAACTCTAGTGGGAAAAAATAGCATATACAATTGCTACACAAGTCGTATTGGAATTGAACTGTTCCCACATCAAACTTCAATATTGCTGATCACCCCACCCAAAACACAGGTTTATTTACTAAAGCTGGATAGTGCAAGATTTGGTGCAGCTCGTCATAGAAACCAATCAGCTTCCAGGTTTTTCTGCCTAATCAAAATGACCGAGCTGAAGTTAGCAGCTTTTTGGCTTCCACGCACAGCTGCACCAGATTTTGCACTCTTCAGTATTAGTAAATCAACTTGACAGTCTTGTGCACATACTGCAGTCTTCCTGTCAAGTAGTCTCTATTACACAACAAAAAAAAGTCAACCTTTTCGCCAAAGATATCCGACCTGATAGTTTTAAAAGCACTGGAGAAGTAAAAAAAGATGCCCCTCACAGTGCTTGCTGGCTTATCCAGGGGCAGTGGCGTATCCATTGCATGGCACATATGGCAAGTGCTATGGGCACCATATGAAGGGGGTATTTTTTTGGCAGTTTCCGGAGCGGCCCAATCCAATCCTGTATTCAGCCAGCAGGCGAGGCTGCCCAGCCCCAAGGGCAAACTTGACAGAGACTAGGCTGGCGGCGTGCTACTACTGGTGGCAGGGTGAGTGATGTAATGGCGCATCCTGCCAGCATTTTAAAACAGTCACTGGGCGCAGGAGGCAAACTGTGCAGATGGAACAGAGGAGCCCTGGTAGTGGTCCGACTGTCCTAACGATCCAGAGAGTCGAGGACAGAGTGACAGGGTGAGCGTGACAGCCCAGGCATCCACAGGACGAACAGACCAGCCCAGGGCAAGCAGGCACACCTTAAGGTAAAAAAAATAGAGGAGGCAGTGGAGGCTGGAGGGGTGGATCATGGAGGGATGGTTTGATGGAGGCAGCCAGCGTCCTCTTCTCCACGGAGTCCTGGCGTTGATTGGATAGATTGATAGCATACACTCAATGTCTATAGACACCAAGAGCTCTTCTCCAAGGGGGTTATCTAATGCTGGGTGGAGCCGCGAGAGCCACGAGGGACCCCAGAAGAGGATGTTCGGAGGCCACTCTGTGCAAAACAAGCTACACAATGGAGGTAAGTATGACATGTTTTTTATTTAAATAAAATAAAAAATAAACTTTAGTGTCCCTTTAAAGAACTTGACTTGTAGATGTTAGCCTTTTTTTTTTTTTAAGGTTATCTGAAAGATGGGGTTCAAATGTTTTGACAGGGGTGCAGTTTCAGTGCTTGCCATAGGCGCCATTTTCAGATACGCCTATGTCCAGGTGTTCATATATGCGAATTAGCATGAAGATGATAGCATCCTCAACTTCCAGTCTTGGCTGGTAGGCAAACTGCAAAGGGTCTAAATATTTACTAACCATGGGTCGTAACTGATGCAAAACAAGTCTCTTCAAGGTCTTCATAATGTGGGAGGTCAAAGCCACTGGCTTGGGAGTCACAAGGACGTGGTATCTTTGGCACAGGGACAAGTCAGGACGTCTTCCACAACACAATGTGACAGTGGCACTTCAGAAATTCAAATCACATTTCAGCATCAGCTTAAAGAAAGTGTTTCATCATTGTTCTTACCAATCTACATTCCTGAAAGGATGAAAATCTGATAAGGTGCATCATGTGTGCATATACTGTATGTATATTTGTTGTTGCTAAATGACAATAAATTAACAAATACTGTACAAGCACATTTGTATTTGACCATTATAATGCTAATTAACGTGTTTTATTTCAAATCTATAGAGATTGTTTTATTTAATAATTCTGTGGTAAATGCTTTGTGATGTTGGTGTTGTATATAGAACACCAGATTGAATCTGTTTTTATCCCTGACAAGACATTCCTGTATAACATAATACTTCTGTTTGTAGTTATTATGCTTCCCTCTCCACAAAGAGAAAATTCCACTTCCGAGAACACTATGCTTATTTTAATCTGGCCCCAGGGGCGATATAATGATAACAGCACAAAGACTGACTTGCAGCTCCATTTCAAGACCTTATTCTCAGCGCTATCCCTTTTATGGTTGTCATAGTCCCTCTTTGGGAATTGGTATCCGGAATAAGGTTACAAATTGTCTGAGCATCTCCTAGCAGCCCAGGAGATGGTGTTTAGGTGATGCTTAGAAAACCGTCTTCAGATTTCATAGGTTATAATGCCTAGCATATATTTAGTATAAGCAATACTGAAACCTTAGCATTATTTTCCATTGACATGGGTACCCTGAAGAGTTTAAAGGCCTCAAAAAAAACTGAAGTTATAAAAAGGACATACAGTTAAAAAAAAAAAAAAAAACAGTAAAAACTACAGGGTTCCTTGTAGACTGTGTACTAAAGAAAAACACCAGGGGTTTTAGTTCAGCTTACCCTTCTCTCTACAAAATGGTGTTGATTTGCTAAAACTGAAAAGTGCACAGTCTGGTGCAACTGTGCATGATAGTCAATCAGCTTCTAACTCCAGGCTGTTCAATTGAGCTTTGACAATAAAACCTGGAAGCTGATTGTTTCTATGAAGAGCCACATCAAATTTTGCACTCTACCTTCTTAGTAAATCAACTCCAATGTGTTTTACTGCTGTTTGTGTCTCCTATCAAGAGTAAAACCTATATTGGTAACATATTTTATGGGCGTCTGTTCTGGCACAATTTACTTCCAGCATGCTGTGACAGTCCTTCTAGAGCACAGATGTCAAACACAAGGCCCGTAGGCCGAATCCGGCCCTCCACGCCATTTCATGAGGCCCTTGCACCTCTCCTGCAGCTGCAGGAGAGCTCCAGCCCTCCTCTGGTCCTCCTACAGACCCCTACTTTCTGCTGTCAAGCAATGCATCCAGCTTCTTCCCAGCAGCAGCATAAGGAAGTATTTAAAGGAGTTGTAAAGGAAAACTATTCTTTTTGTTGAAATGACTGTTTACAGGGTATAGAGACATAATAGTTAACTGATTTCTTTTAAAAATGATTAAAAATAGATAAAAATCAATCATATAATGTACCTACAGTTTCAGTTTCGTTTTTGCATGCTGTTTTCTGGTTCGGTGATATACAGAGACTCAGAGCCAATACAGGGCAGTGATGGTTTGTAAAACTAAACTGATTGGTGTTGAGGGGTTTTAGACACACAGTAATCAAACCTCCTTGATTAGTGACCACAGAGAGAAAGCTCCCATCACATCAGGAAACAGACAACCAGGAAGTGTTTAGAACAGAGAAGGATTACAGCAACATCAGAGCAAAAACGAACAATGAGGACATGAAACCGGGACTGCAGTAAGGTAAAGGAAGCTATTTAGCTAAAAAAAAAAAATCCTTTAGTGACCCTTTAAGTCCACTCAAAACATCTAGTGTTTTTTTAATACATGTTGGCATGTTGAATGCCTTATAAAAAATGTATTTACCTCTTCTTTAACCCTTTTACTGTTATAGAGTTATGTCACAAGAGAACTGCGTATAGCAGGATGGCGCAGTAACCTCTACATTGGCAGCATCCCCTTAGGCTATAAACTTATGGTCACTTTAGCAAACATGAATATGTAGCGCTCCCCCCTGAAGGAGTCACTGGTCACTAGGAACTTTGAGGGAAAAGATCTCTGCCACAGACCCTCCCTAGAACTTAGATCATGGAGACAATCCTCCTTGGTAGAATTTGTGTTAGAATCGCCTTCAGGTAGTATTTTCAATCAGGTTACCGACTGACAGGTTGCTGACATCCAACCTCTCAGTGTCTGGTTACCTTGATCCCTGATGGATTGTCTAGGCCCTGTTGGATCGCCAGCCTCTCTTGGCTCTCCTCAGGCTGACTCCCCACCGAACAGCTATCTTGCTTGTGATCTTCTCAGAATTGGGGACCCAGTCGAATACTGGGGCCCCGCCACAGCATTAAATGTTCTGGGCCAACATGGTCCTGGAACCAGGAACACCGCGTGGCACGCGCACCCCGGCCTGGTAGGCCATCTCGCCGGGGCGGTGATGTGTGGTCACCCAAAAGGTGGGTGCCACCTCAGGAACAGAACCCCGCCTCAATCGCGTCTGCTCCAGAAGTACCCTTCCCCAGCATGCCACGCTAGAGAAACTCCCTCCTGATTGGCTGCTGGCAAGAGGCACTCCACTGTCGCCCCGGGTGGTAGGGTGGTATGACACCCCAGCAACCACAGAATGGACCCGCAGCACAGCCCAGCTGAAACAGAGACCCTTTGTAAAATTGCAATCAGAATCAGAGTCAACTACACTCTGATTATCCCTTAACTTTTAATAGCACCAGTACTTGGAAGTACACAGGCGCTACAAATATATAGAAAAAGTGATTCCCTGGATTCTTACCAATTTGTGAATGACTGCAATCAGAGACTAACAAGCAGTACTGAGCATTTCCAATGTCATTCAGAAACTGATGGAGATCAATAAACATGTGAGACATCTTTATTAATCTTGCTGCTCAGCATTCTGAAAGAAAGCCAGCAATGAAGATGGTATTAAGTCAATATATCTGCCGTGATGGGCAGTCATTTCAAATAGGATGACAATACACCATGCAGCCATATTAGGTTAATGATGTCACAAGCATCCCTGCCCATTTGTGTATGTGCAATTCATCTTTACCCCTTTGTGTATGTGTAGCTGTGGTCCCCAAAGCTTATTACTGTATATATACTCGAGTATAAGCCGACCCGAGTATAAGCCGAGGTACCTAATTTTACCACAAAAAAAATGGGAAAACGTATTGACTCGAGTATGAGCCTAGGGTGAGAATGCAGCAGCTACTGTAAGCAGAAAATAGGGTCAACAATGCCCATTTATATATAATATCTGAATGAAAATGAGCCTACTGCCATTTCCATTTTACAAGAATGTGAATACCAACCATTCTAGTATATTAGTACTTCTAAAAGCATTGCTACAGAAAACTAAAGTTCACCAGTTAGCCCTATTAGCGTCCTACTGTGAGTCTCCATTATTGTAATTAAATATGTTTACAGTTCATATTATTATTTCTATAGTTACAGTGTAAGTAGATATAGGTATATATGTTTGTAATAAAATTAGGCCAATTCGCCAACTACTACTATAAAATAGAAACAGCAAGCTAGTATAATCATTATATTACTTGACAAATTAAAGCTTTGGCCACCTGCATTCTATGAACATAAGCTGAATTGCTGACACCATCTGTTCCTTTCAAATGTTAGTGTCAAATCAATATGCCAGATCCCTATAATATTATAGCGCACATTACTCATTTGTAAAATATAAACACAATATACAAAGAATTATACTGAGACACATTCTTCTGAAATGATAGGATTGTTGTTGACATCTGGCTGACCATCATCTCACCTAGATTGTGACATTACTGAGATAGTAAAAAGTATAAAATGCAATCAGTGCAAAAATAAACAACACCCTCCTTAAGATATGCAGGCTGAACACTTAAAATGTTATAAAAGATTTAAAAGAGAAATATATGTGGTAGGAAGTGTAAAGTGTAGCACAATATTCAATGTAACCAAAAGAAATAAAGTCCAATGAAGTCCTTTTAGACTGGTGAACTACAGATCTCAGAGAATGCAAATACACTCCACCGGTGAAGATCAAACAGCAGTGAGTAAATGGTGACAGACCCTCCACCTCCGATCTTCTATCTATGCTCACCTCAATGCATAGACTCCTGAACTAACAGGTAATCATGCAAGCAGATCCCACACAACAGGTAGGTAACAGGTATGTATCAATAAGGAATTGTACCTCCAGAGCGTTCTCATCAGTGGGGACATCCAGATATATGTGAGTCAACTTCCAAATTTATTTATTTTTTTCCAAAAATACAAACAAACAATGAGGATATGCTGACCATCCATTAAGGGGGAAGCAATTTGGTTTCAACCAGTGTTTCTTAGGCATTTATTCCCCGCACAAAACACTTGTTATTGTTCTCTAACAGGCTTTCTAATCCGGTGAATGTGGTCTGATGTGTCAGCACCGATCAGTTGTTATGTGTAGTGCTTACTAACGAGTATTGTAACTTTGTTGTGTTGTTGGTTGGTATGACAACTGTGCTCTTTAAATCAGATGTTAGGAGACGTTGTGGCCCCGCCCCACTGAGGAAGTTCATCCGAACGTAACGCGTACAGGGGAGGTGCCACACTCAAGTGACGTCACTCGCTGTCATCTACTCTACATTTTTATACAGTTGCAGTACTATGAGCCTGCTTTTAACCTATAACATGTGAGTAGTCTGTGTTTGGACTTTTAACAAAATTCTAATGCCGCGTACACAAGAACATTTTTCAGCATGAAAAAAACGTTGTTTTTAAAAAACGGCATTTAAAACGACAATGTTTTTTTTCCGAACATGCTGCATTTTTAAACGTTGTTTTAAAAAATGAAGTTTTTCGGGTTGTAAAAAATGATCGTGTGTGGGCTAAAACGAAATTTTAAACCCGCGCATGCTCATAAGCAAGTTATGAGATGGGAGCGCTCGTTCTGGTAAAACTACCGTTCATAATGGAGTAAGCACATTCATCACGCTGTAACAGACATAAAAGCGCAAATCGTCTTTTACTAACAAGGAATCAGCTAAAGCAGCCCAAAGGCGAATAGAACTTCCCCTTTAGAGTGCCGTTGTACGTGTTGTACGTCACCGCACTTTGTTCATAATTTTTTAAAAGCGATGGTGTGTGGGCAACGTCGTTTTTAATGATGAAGTTGGAAAAACGTAGTTTTTTGGACATGATGAAAAACAACGTTTTCTTTCATGCTGAAAAATGATCGTGTGTATGCGGCATAATGATTGCACAGCGAGCACTTAGATCACTCCTTTTTTCATACATATATCTGGATGTCCCCACTGATTAGAACGCTCTGGAGGAACAATTTCTTATTGATACATACCTGTTACCTACCGGTTGTGTGGGATCTGCTTGCATGACTACCTGTTAGCTCAGGATTACCGAGATAGAACATGGATCAGAAATCATCCTTTTCTACTGGATGTCTAGGCAGGGATGACTTAAATTGATGATCACTCTGTAACTGTGTCCTAATATTAGGAATCTAATGCCAGACCAAATGGTGACATGGTTTGCATAAAAGTAAATGCTTTCTGGTGTAGACAGATGCTTCCCTGTTTTCCTGTCCAGGGAGCTCCACCGACATACATTGCTCAAGTCTTGGCACTGACGCTAAGATCTGCATAGTTCAGTTATCCAGGTTTTAAGGTACTAGATCAATTTATCTAAAACAAAAATGTGTTTAAACTTGTTGCTAATTTATCAGGAGACCCCTTGGGGTTCCACGTACACAACTGTTGACCCATTCCTCTGGTTGAGAGCCAAGCTCAGGACTGGAGGGAGCCTTGCTCCCTCCAGTCCTGTGTGCCTCAAATTAGGCCTATGAAGCAAGCCATCATAGTGACTGGCCAATAATAAGACCTAGAGAGTGAGTGGGTAATAAGCCAATCCCTCAAGCACTAAAATATACAGATCAAAGTTTTTTTTTTTTAGGGTGCTCAATATGAATACAAATGTGATATACTCATTCCTGACAGGTTCTCTATAAGAAGTTAAGTGAATGTTCCAATAAGTGTCACCTGTACCCACCCTTCTTTCTGATAAGAAAGCTTTCTTAAAATCCACTTCACAGGATAAGATGGTCTTGAATAGATGGTGTCATTAAATCTATGGTGTCGATTTGCTAATATTCCCTTGCCTTAAATGGGTAGTAAAGGTTTTTTTTTTTCCTAAATAGGTTCCTTTAACCACTTCAATACAGGGCTTTTATACCCACCTCAATACCGGGCCTATTCTGGCACTTCTCTCCTACATGTACAAATCATCATTCTTTGCTAGAAAATTATGCAGAACCCCCAAACATTTTTTTTGTAAAATATGAAAGATTATGTTACGCCAAATAAATAGATACCCAACATGTCACGCTTTAAAATTGTGCACACTCATGGAATTGTGCCAAACTTTGGTACTTAAAAATCTCCAACGCTTTGGGCAACGCTTTGAAAATGTTTACAGGTTACCAGTTTAGATTTACAGAAGAAAACTAAGGCTAGAATTGTTGCTGGCACTCTAACACACGCAGCGATACCTCACATATGTGGTTTAAACAACGTTTACATATATGTCAGCGGAACTTACGCGTGTGTTTGCTTCTGCGCGCGAGCTATGTGTGTGACCCCACATCTGTCCTCCAGGCTGGAAAGCATGTGATCGGTGAAAACAAATTCACCAATCTCAAGATTAGTGTTGCTTATTAGCCGCAATTGTGGCTTTGTTTACTTACGGGTACCCGGGCGTGACATCATCACATCGCGCCTGGGCCTCCGACGGTCATAGAGATGACTGGTGACCATCTGTTCACCAGTCATCTCTATGCTTCCTGCCTGCACCAGACGATTCTTTCTCCGGGCCCCCGATGGAACGGAGAGCCCGGAGAAGCACCTGATGGCGGCGGGAGGGGGGGATGTCCCCTCCCGCCACCTATAAGAATGATCAAGCAGCAGAACCGCCGCTATGATCATTCTTATGTTGCACAGAATCGCCGGCACTAATGAATGATGCCTCTAGCTGCAGGCATCATTCAGATATCCCCCCACAAAGCCCAGAACGTCATATGACGTCCACCCAGGATGGGAGATCCCATCTGTGGACATCAAATGACTATGAGCGGGTATTGAAGTGGTTAAGCTAGTGCATTGTTGGTTCACTTACTTTTTCCTTTAATTTCCCTTCTAAATGTTTTTTTCTTTGTCTGAATTTCTCACTTCCTGTTTCTCCTCAGTAAGCTTGCCTCCATCATCCATGGGGGTTAGTTAGCCAGAACAGCTTACTGAGGGGGAATAGGAAGTGAGAAATTCAGACAAAGAAAACAAAGAAAAAAAACATTTAGAAGGGAAATCGAAGGAAAAGGTAAGTGAACCAACAATGCACAAGCTAAAAGGAACCTATTTAAAAAAACCTTTACAGCCCTTTTAAACTGGCCATATATGGGTCAAAATTTGGATGGTTCAGCAGGGACTGACCAAATTTCAATCCATGTATGAGCAAGGAGGTTGTACAGAAGCCAATCTGCCAATTGACTTTTGTACAACCACCCTGTTGGGTTGTCCTCGCTCTGATCAGTGTATTCTGATAGTGGGTAAGTCTTGCCACTGTCAAAATACAATAGTTCAGCGGCAAACATTCCCACATATTCAATATGGATGGGGAAATTAAATACTTTCTTTCGTTCAACCTAAAAAAAATATATATATATATATATATATATATATATATATATATATATATATATATATATATATATATATATATATATATATATATATATATATATTACATTGCACCCGTATTGGCATCCTTTGTTAAGTGAATTTTCTTTCCCTTTAACTAAGCAAATGAAAAATTCTCTTGCAAACTGATCAACCTACGTGCCTTTAGTAATTAGTAATGCAAACCCCATGTCTGAATAACTACAAATTGTATATGATGCCCTTTCAGTTAATGCCTACAATGTGTTGCTAATAAATAAATTTGCTTTCAATTTTTTTTTTTTCTAGATCTTGATGGTCTAATCTTTTTATCAGCAAAGAATACCCATACAAAAGTAACAATTACATTCTGAAAAATGCTGTTATGACTAAAAAAAATGACAACTACAGGAAAAGCATCACTGTCACTGCTGTATCAAATAATTATTGGCTTGCATTGTCCTAATCCAATAATTGAAATCTAAAAGTCAGCAATATGTAGATGCCAGATGTGATGGACTGAAAAGCAACAGGCTCAGACAGTTTAATCACTGACAATGCAAGCGTAACATAGGCAATAAAGGGCAATTTATTTTTTTATCGGAGTTAAAGAATGGCATCTTCCATGATGGGCCTCTTTCACGTTTCCCTTTGTAAAAGATAACCCTTAAAGAAGAACTCCAACTTTTCCTCCCCAACACAGATGCCTTGTGTATGTGAATGAATCCCAGTCCCCTTTCACACCAGCGGACCCTATGTCTGTTTTTTCATCCGCTTACGGATGAAAAGGGGACATACACTTATCCCTATGAGATAGCAGGTGTCAGCGGATGATCATTCGCTGACACCCAATCTCATCTGTGTCCGCTATGCTCCGATTCTGCAGACGGAGGAAAATCCTATTTTTCCATCCATCTGCAGAGCAGATTGGGTGAACACGGACAGACGGTCCGTGTTCATTCGATCACCCCATAGGGGAGAGCGGAGATCTGACATGGCGGTCCCCGCAGGACCGCCATGTCATCTGCCGGCTCAGCGGGGATCAACAGAGCGATCCCAGCTGAGCAAGTGGATAAGAAAGCTACGGATCCTCACAGGATCCATACGTCTGAAAGAGCCCTAATTTACCTCCTTTAGCTGCATAAAGTAGGTTTCTGTGTCTATGATACAACTCCTTCTGGCTGAATTAATAAATTCTAAGACTTCCTGTTTCCTTCCTTTACAAGTCCTGATACTACATGCTCCATCATCCTTTGAGAATCTGTAGCTTCAGGGCAGGTTATAGGGGTCAATATTACCAGTTCTGGGAGTAAATAGGGATGAGTCCTAGGGTTACTATGGGTGGTGAAAGGTATAAATATGTCATACCTCCTCCTGTGCCATTGTGATCCATTCAATCCTGCCCAGCAGCAGCACAGCTAGCTTTCAGAACAGACTGTGTATGAAGAAGTTTCCTTCTTGAATAATGCTGTGATCTGTGAGGTGGACTTGGGAAATTTGGACTATTTCTGTAGGTGTAACTGCACGGTATTGAATGCTAATTAGGATATATTCAATCCCACCCACCAACCATCAGAGCTGTGAAGAACATTACATAGTCTGCAGAGGGGAGTGCTACAGACTCAAGCTGCTGCAGGAAGTGGCCATGGAAGAGACAGAGTCTATCACCAGGGTATCAGACTGTCACATGATTCAAAGCCACAACTAAACCCAGAATATCAGGGGATCTGCAGACAACAAAACAACATGGTACAAGGGTATGATCTATGCTGGCATTCAGTTCGAGTGACAAGAAAGTTGGAGTTCAGCTTTACAGTATATGTAAACCCTTACCTTGTAAAACAACCCATTCTGTTTAAAATATAAATGAAAAGCAAAATATTTTGCAGCACAGCTAGAAAACTGTGCTCTTATGCCTAGTTTGGTCCGTTTTTTAATAGGAAAGCAAAGGGACTGGCAAGAACACCAGGTATTTCACAGAAAGGAAACAATAAAAATAAAACAGGATACTTTTTTTTACATGGTACAGCAGGCACACATCAGGAATATGACATTTTGGGTTTACATATTCTCTGATCAGTTTTATATAATATTCTGAATCAAGCTGGTTCTTCACAGTGCTTGTGCATGGAACTGTAACCTGCTTACATGACTGTGTGCTTTACAACAACCCCACATGCTCCAAGGGGTTTGTGCAGACTTATTTTTTGAACAGAAGGAGTTTTTGCATTAACTCAATTCAGAGGATTCAATTGATTCACTTATTTAAATAATTATTTAGCCAAAGCATATGTGTTTATTTGACTTGGACAGATTATGGCCCAGATTCTCAAAGGCGTTACACCATTTGCGCCGTCGTAACTCCTCATCTGGCCCCGGGTATCTATGCGACTGATTCTTAGAATCAGTTACGCATAGATACCCATTAGATCTGACAGGCGTAAGGCTCTTACGCTGTCAGATCTTAAAAGCAATTTTTTTTCCCGCCGCTAGGTGTCGCATCGTCGTTTTCCCCGTCGTCTATGCAAATGAGGTAATTACGCGAGATTCCTGAACATACGCGCGGTCGGCGCTGAGAATTTACGTTGTTTCCGTAGCGTACGCGACACGTAAGGTTGCCCCTGCTATTAGGAGGGGCAACCAATGTTAAGTATGGCCGTCGTTCCAGCGTCGAATTTAAAAAAAATTACGTTGTTTGCGTAAGACGTCCGTGAATGGCACTGGACGGCATTTACGTAAACGTCTAAGCAAATGACGTCGGGGCGACGTCATTTAGCGCAATGCACGTCGGGTAATTTACCCGACGGAAGCATGCGCAGTACGCTCGGCGCGGGAGCGCGCCTAATTTAAATGGTGCCCCCCATTTGAATTGGGCGAGCTTGCGCCGAGCGATTTAACGATACACCGCCGCAAGTTTACAGGTAAGTGTTCTGAGAATCAGGCTGTAAACCTGTAAACCTGCGGCAGTGTAACGTAAATCACATACGTTACGCTGCCCAGGAGCAACGTAATTGTATGAGAATCTGGGCCTAAGGGTTTAAACCCCTGTCAATGTGTTTTGGGGTCTTTACACTAGGTAGATGGATCCCCTCTATTTGTCCTGGTGACCATTATCACCAAAACAAAAAGAGATGGAAAACCAACATTTTACAGTTGTCACCATAACAAGAGGTGAGAATAAATCTTCAAATAAGGACACTCGTTCCAGTTAAAATCAAAAGGGAGATTCTTGTAAATGTGTAGGGACTTCTTCTTGTTTCCATTAATGGATGTGAAGGGAAATCAGGTCTAGAAAAAGGGAATTGTGCTGGAAAAAATAAACTTCCAGGAGGTTAAGAAACACAACAAAAGAATATTTAACTCAATAAAATAACAATTGCCACCTAAATACCAAACAATAAATACAAATTACTAGCAGTAAAAAGGAAAACATGACAAAACAAAAGAAACAGTTAATCACTAAAAAGCAATATGCGTTTGAAGGGAAAATGCTGCATTTGACTAGGACATCCATCAATTCTAAAACACTTTCCTGAAGATCACCAAGGTAAAGGTGGCCTACAATGATCACCCATGTAAGGGGACAATTCTCCTTTGACCAGTAGTGTTTGGGGATGCAACATACTAATTTTGCTGTATAGAGTTTGGGGATGTTGTGAAAAGATCCACCCTGGGTACTAACATTTTGTGGAAGACCCTATTTGTTTTATTTAAAATGTTCTGCAACTAATAAAACATGCTTATGACTTGTAGATAAATATTTTTTATCCACTTAAGCCCTGGACCATTTTGTTGCTAAATGCCCAGGCCAGGTTTTGCGATTCGGCACTGCGTCGCTTTAACAGACAATTGCGCGGTCGTGCGACGTGGCTCCCAAACAAAATTGGCGTCCTTTTTTCCCCACAAATAGAGCTTTCTTTTGGTAGTATTTGATCACCTCTGCGGTTTTTATTTTTTGCGCTATAAACAAAAATAGAGCGACAATTTTGAAAAAAAGGCAATATTTTTTACTTTTTGCTATAATAAATATCCCCAAAAAACATATATAACATTTTTTTCCCTCAGTTTAGGCCGATACGTATTCTTCTACCTATTTTTGGTAAAAAAATCGCATTAAGCGTTTATCGATTGGTTTGCGCAAAATTTATAGTGTTTACAAAATAGGGGATAGTTTTATTGCATTTTTATTAATTATTTTTATTTTACTACTAATGGCGGCAATCAGCGATTTTTTTCATGACTACGACATTATGGCGGACACTTCGGACAATTTTGACACATTTTTGGGACCATTGTCATTTTCACAGCAAAAAATGCATTTAAATTGCATTGTTTATTGTGAAAATGACAGTTGCAGTTTGGGAGTTAACCACAGGGGGCGCTGTAGAAGTTAGGGTTCACCTAGTGTGTGTTTACAACTGTAGGGGGGTGTGGCTGTAGGACTGACGTCATCGATCGAGTCTCCCTATAAAAGGGATCACTCGATCGATGCAGCCGCCACAGTGAAGCACGGGGAAGCCGTGTTTACATACGGCTCTCCCCGTTCTTCAGCTCTGGGGAGCGATCGCGACGGAGCGGCTATAAACGAATAGCCGCGCCGTCGTCCAGGATTGCTCCCCGCGGGAATCCGACCGCCTCATGTAGCGGGGGGGGGGTCCCGATCGGACCCCCGACCCGCAGAAAGACGGGGACGTACATGTACGCCCATCTGCCTGTACGTGCCATTCTGTGGACGTACATATACATGCGGCGGTCGGCAAGTGGTTATTTTTAGCAGGGTTTCCCTGATGCCGAGCAGTTAATTTAGACCCCTTTCACATTGGAGCGGTTTGCAGGCACTATTGCGCTAAAAATAGCGCCTGCAAACCGACCCACAGCTGCTGCTGGAGCCCATAAAAATCAATGGGACAGTGCGTCTATACCGCCGGCAATGCACCTCTGCAGAGAAGATACAGCTTGATAGTCTACCCAGCTATAGTGGTGTTCTGCCATTTGAACCCTGCACAACACCTTGTATAACATACATGTACTACTCTCCTGATCACTGCCCACTGACTTTTTGAATATCTAGCAAATCTAAATTAAAACATATATTATATTGGTGTTGTATTCCATCATTACAGCCTTTGGTGTACGTTTAATAAACCGTGATAAGCGGAGATCATGATGATCACGGCTGATCACTGCTTATCACAGAGCATTGCCGGTTTAATAAACTGTGATAAGGAGCAGAGAACACATTCTTCACTTCACATCACAGCACATGGATGTTTTGTCACAAACAGCCAGTTTAATAAACCGTGATCTGAAGATTTCACAGCTCTTCACCTGAAATATCTCCCTTCCAGATTCACCAGCTCAGAGGTGGAGAATCTGGGAGAGAAGCTGGTGTGATAAGAGGAAGAAGGCTTATTTCTTCCTAATTTCAACACCAGTGGGTTAAAAATGAATATTAACAACAATATACGTGTGTGTGTGTATATATATATATATATATATATATATATATATATATATATACACACACATACAGTATCTATATAACACGTGTGTGTGTGTATATATATATATATATATATATATATATATATATATATATATATATATATATATATATATATATATATACACATACATACACACACACACACACATATATATATATATACCGTATTTATCGGCGTATACGCGCACTTTTTTCCCTTAAAATCAGGGCAAAATTGTGGGAGCGCGATATACGCCGATACTTGCTTTCTGCACTGTGTTTGAACTTTGCCGCCGATCCCTGCTTCCCGCGCTGTGTTTGAACGCTGCCGCAGACATATACCGAGCGCAGTATACTCGGGTACAGTCGGCCAGGCTCGGCTCCCTTCTAGGTTATGCGAGAGGAGCCGAGCGTGCCCGAGTGTACTGCGCTCGGTATATGTCGGCGGCGGCGGCGTTCAAACACAGCGCGGGAAGCAGGGATCGGCTCAGAGACAGCGCAGGAGCAGCGGGGAGGACACTACGAAGGTCGCAGACGGACGCCAGACCGGACAAGGCCGCCGATGGACGCCAGGCAAGACACCAAAACTGTAAGTAATAAAAAATAAATAAAATTCAGGAATTTCACGTCCAGAGTAGGGGTGCGCGCTATACGCGGGTGCGCACAATAGGCTGATAAATACGGTATATATATATACACACATATACACACACACACACACATACATATACATACAGTATTTATATATATATATGTAATTTTATATATATGTTATCACATGTCTGAAAACATTAATTACATGTTCTTTTAAACGTTAGTTTCACTGTTTGAATTCGGCTGCACCATAATCTCACAATATCTCGCGAGATTACAGGCAGTCCACCCACTTTTACACAGATCTCGGCTGTTTTCAGAGAAAAAACTTCACCTCTGTTCACCATCTGAGAACTGAAGTTCTCAGTTTATTAAACCGGCTGCAGAGGAGATAATTCTCCTCATGAGAACTGCCGCGAACTGCTGTGAACTGAACGGAGAAAAAACTTCACAGTTTATTAAACGGACACCTCAGTGTGTTCCATCATCACAGCCTTTGTGTGTTCCATCATCACAGCCTTTGTGTGTTCCATCATCACAGCCTTTGTGTGTTCCATCATCACAGCCTTTGTGTGTTCCATCATCACAGCCTTTGTGTGCCACATCATCCCATCATCACAGCCTTTGTGATAGTGTCTGCAAACCTCTGCAGAGGCGCATTGAGGGCAGTTTTAACCCTTTCTCGGCCACTAGCGGGGGTAAAAACATTTTACCACCACCGCACCTCCCGCCCCAGTGTGAAAGGGGCCTTAAAGGGTTATTTTGAGGTATAAAAAAAAAGCGGAAAATGTCTACACCAAGTGTATACTATTAATGGTGGATGCCAAAGGGAACTGTGTGATATGAGAACTGTCAGGTTGATTTAGTAAAAATAGAGGATGCAACATATGGTACACCTGTGAATGGTAGCCAATTAGTTTCTAACTTCAGCTTGTTCAATTAAGCTTTGAAAAAAAAAATCAACCCCAGTGTGTGTGGGTGGCTTTACATGTTCCAGACAATATTTTGGAGAAGACAACAACAGAAATTTTTAATATAGCACATGTGGCACACAAAAGGCTGTGATGATGGAATACAACACAAATATAAATTATGTTTTAATTTAGATTTGCTAGATATTTAAAAAGTCAGTGGGCAGTGATCAGGAGAGTAGTACATGCATGTTATACAAGGTGTTGTGCAAGGTTCAAATAGCCTACCCAGCTGTAGTGGTGTTCTGCTATCAAGCTGTGTCTTCTCATAATGCTAAAGTACAGGAAGCCAGACCTTCCCCTACATAAAGAGCAATGGTAAGGTCACACATAAGATTTCAGCATGCTCTCTTATTGCATGCCGGAGCACATAATACATGTGTCACAATTGTATGGACATTTGGTAAGGTCAATATGGTAGCATGTCTATCCTGTCCAGCAAGCCATACAGTGTTTATTTTGGGGATCAAACTTCAAGTTATCCATCTGTGTTCATGTGCTTGCTTGCAGTTTCTCTCATATAAACTATAGCCATCTTTGTGTACCTGTGTGATTCTGAGGAATGCAGTCACAACGGGGTAGATTCAGGTAGGGAGCGCGTAACTCTATGCGGGCGTAGTGTATCCTATTTACGCTATGCCTCCACAACTTTGACAGGCAAGTGCAATATTCACAAAGCACTTGCTTTGTAAGTTGCGGTGGCGTAGTGTAAATTGGCCGGCGTAAGCCCGCCTAATTCAAATCTGTAAGATGTGGGCGTGTTTTATGCAAAATCATAGTGACCCCCACGTAAATTAGGCTTTTTACGAACGGCGCATGCGCCGTCCGTGAAAGTATCCCAGTGCGCATGCTCCAAATTAACCCGCAAAAAGCCAATGCTTTCGACGTGAACGTAAATTACACCCAACCCTATTCGCGAACGACTTACGCAAACAAAGTTATCGACGGAAAATTTGACGCTGGCCCAATGTCCATACTTAACATTGGCTGCGCCTCATATAGCAGGGGGAACTTTACGCCGGAAAAAGCCTTACGTAAACGGTGTATCTGTACTGCGACAGCCGGGCGTACGTTTGTGAATAGGCGTATCTAGTTGATTTACATATTCTAGGTGTAAATCAGCGTACACGCCCCTAGCGGCCAGCGTAAATATGCAGTTAAGATACGACGGTGTAGGAGACTTATGCTGGTCGTATCTTAGACAAATTCTGGCGTATCTGATTCTTTGAATCAGGCGCCAAGATACGACGCCTCACACTCAGAGATACAACGGCATATCTGGAGATACGCCATCGTATCTCCTACCTGAATCTGGCCCAATATGTACAGTTCAAACACAAGAACAAACAGAGATGGATTCAGATATTCTAATGCCTTGTACACATGCTCGGGATTTCCGACGGGAAAAAAGAGAGTTGTTGCCTTTTTTTTGACGGCGGTTTTTGGTAGTTTTCCCATCGCAACAACTGCAAGGGAGCATACACACGGCCAGGACTCCTGGCCAAAAGCTCTCATCGCAGTTTCCCCATCGGAAAACCCGAAGGGTCACTGAAGGGTCTCTGGGCTCACTGGCTCCAGTTTGGCAGTACTTCACAAGATGGGGACTCCTCTTAGAAACAGGGTAAGAACCCAGAATTAAGAATCCACATACATACAGATCAATGAGAGCACCAAACAAATGTCCAAGAGTCCAAGGTTTTACTGATAAAATTGATTCATAGCTATGAATACATTTTATTAGTAAGAACCTTGGACTCTTGGATGTTTACTTCCAGGGCAGTAGCATAATGAAAGGTTTTACTATACTGGCCTAACGCCTGGAACAAAGTTGGTTAACTTGATAGACATCGGACACCTCAAGTTCAGCTCCTCACACCACCCAAAGACTGCACATTAGTCAACAGAGAAGGAGGTTAAAGCGGTCCTCCACCCTAAAGTGGAGTCCCGCTGATCGGCACCCTCCCCCCCTCCGGTGTCACATTTGACACCTTTCAGGGGGGAGGGGGGTGCAGACACCTGTCTAAAGACAGGTATTTGCACCCACTTCCGGCCACACGATACGGGCGAAAGACGGGCATTCCGTCACATCCCGTCTGTCGCCCGTTGTGTGCTGGGAACACTCGGCTCCCAGCACACAGCGTGTGAGCCAATCGGCGGGCGCAGCGCGACTCGCGCATGCGCCGTAGGGAACCGGGCAGTGAAGCCGCAGCGCTTCACTTCCTGGTTCCCTCACCGTGGATGGAGGGGGGAGCAGCAGAGTGACGAGCGATCGCTCGTGCTCTGCTGCGATCGGCGCTGGACTCCAGGACAGGTAAGTGTCCTAATATTAAAAGTCAGCAGCTGCAGTATTTGTAGCTGCTGGCTTTTAATATTTTGTTCCCATGGCACATCCGCTTTAAGGACAATCCTTGAATGGGAACACCTATTCCCATGACAACTCTCTAAGATGGGAGTTCCGTTCACTTTGGAAAGTTCTCCAATTTCCTGCAGTGTCTCTAGAACAGAAACTTAAGGGAAATCTTCCTAGCGGCATGTAGGCAAAAATAAATAAATAATTTAATAAGGGTCTTAACCTTTCCCTACTCTACCTAAAACAAAGAAAAATTTAAATAATGTTCAGAAATCTTGCCAACAACAGAAAAAGGAGCCTGTGCGTTAGGTAATATTATGTATAGAATTATGTTTAAATTGCTCACTTAAACATAAATCAGGCAAGCTTCCACTACAGGTAAATGTGTTTCCCCTTCAGCAATTTAGTAAATAAAGGAGTATTTTTTTATTTATTTTTTGTCAACCAACCAAATAAATTCAGAAATTAATACAGTGTAAAAGAGAAGGTGCACTCCACTGTACAAGCCACAATAGCACATAGGCCGTGTACAACATTCTACGTAAAACAGAGAAAGCAGTAGTATTACTGGCCAACTGTAATTTGCTCCAGTGTCACATAACAGAAACTATGTAACCTTTGTGGGTGACATGAAGTCAAGCAATTGTATGCTGTAAGTGTTTTGTGCAAATATCTCTTTCTGACTAGCAGTTTTATGGCAGCATTCCCCTGGGGTCTTGTGGTTTTTGTGCCATGCTTTTAATATCAATAGTTTTAATAACATAACAACCAGAACGATTACAGAACAAAACAGTAGCTGGAAACAGATAAGGAAGAAAAAAAAAAATATTTAAAAGAAACACGTATCTGTTATTACATGCTCAAAACTACCCTTATGTGTTAATCTACCGTTAAAGAAGCATAATCTGTTAACACCACATATGGAAAAATTTCAAGGATCACATTTATCTTCAACTAGCTGAATACCCGGCGTTGCCCAGTCTTCCTATCTTAACCTTTTGGGGAGGAAAATCATAGTAATATAAATATACCCATCTTTTATATAAGGGTGTAGGTAAGGGTTAATTTAATTGTCATATATTTTTATTTGGCATATAAGTAATATGTGTACCAGGTATTATTGAAATATCTCCAGGCGTACAGAAGTTATGTGGGAACATACATTTCCCATTGATTTGCATGGGACTTTAAACAAAAACCCCAACCCTCACAAATGGGGGTAGTTAAGGGATAAATTAACTATCCTATAGTTTAAGTGGACATATAAGTAACATGTGATCAAGTGTTATCGAAATATGTACAGCCGTTTGGAAGTTATGAAGTAACATGTATTTCCCATAGAGTTGAATGGGACTTTAAAGAAAAACCCTGACCATGGCAAATGGGGGTGGGTAAGGGTTAAACCACCTATCCTATGTTTGTTGCTGACATATAAGTAACATGTGTGCCAAGTTTCATGTTAATATCTTTAGCCGTTTGGACGTGATGCTGGAACATACATACATACATACACATATACTTTGAGTTTTATATATATAGATAGGGACTGTCACTTTACCCTGAATGGGCCACCAGCTGGTGTTGGGATGTTAAGGGAGTGAAGACATAACTTTTAGTCATCTAATATGTTAATTTTTTTCTTTTAGATAGTTTGTTTTTGTTTTTTTCCTCTCTGAGCTATTATACATTGTGTTAATGACATATTTTAAATTCTGTCACTATGTGATAATGGTCACAATTTATACCAGTGTAATCTCTCTCTGACTCTGACTTAATTTTGCCACGGGGTTCCCCATAATATCCATACCAGACCTGAAGGGCCTGGTAATGGAATTTGGGGGGACCCCCACGCATTTTTTAGTCAATGACTTTGATCTGTATTGCTGGGACCCGACAATTTATTATAGGCATGAGAACTTTTTTTTCCTTTAGAAATGTAATTTTGTGCAGAGACTGTTATAAACATGGGAAACAGGCACTATTTTACATGCATACTATAGACACCCCCCAAGTATGAAATTTAAAGGAATATTTCACTTTAAGCATTATTAACCCTTTCCCTTACTGAGTCATTGTAAAATGACGTCGGCGGGAACCCTCCCTCCGGGTGGACGTCACATGACGTCCTTGCTTTCCCGGGCGGCTAGTGGGTTTGTGCGACCCCAGCGCATTGCTCGGGACCCGGTGCGCGTGCCCGGCAGCCGCAATGACCGCCGGGCACCCGCGACTGCCCGCAATCATGGCAGGACCATGGATCTGTGTGTGTAAACACACAGATCCATGTCCTGTCAGCGGTGAGGAGACCAATGTGTGTTTCCAGTACAGAGGAATACACATCGGTCTCCTCCCTTTGTGAGTCCCCTCCCCCTACAGTTAGAACACACTTTAGGGAACATATGCACCCCTTCCCTGCCTGTCACATTTGCACAGTAATCAGTGTAGTTTTATAGCACTAGTCGTTGTATAAATGTAAATGGTCCCAAAAATGTGTCAAAAGTGATCGATATGTCCGCCGGCAATGTCACGATCGTCGCCAGTACTAGTAAAAAAAAAATGCCATAATTCTATTCCCTATTTTGTAGATTTAGATTAAATATGCTTATTGCAATTTTTTTGAATACGTATCGGCCTAAACTGAGGAAATATTTTTTTTTTTAATATATGATATTTATTAAATCAAAAAAAGTAAAAGACATTGTGTTTTTTTTCAAAATTGTCGCTTTTCTTTTGTTTATAGCACAAAAAATAAAAACCGCAGAGTTGATCAAATACCACCAAACGAAAGCTCTATTTATGGTAAAAAGAGGGCATCAATTTTGTTTGGGAGCCGCGTCGCACGACCGTGCAATTGTCATTCAAAGTGTGACAGCGCTGAAAACTAAAAATTGGTCGGGGCAGGAAGGGGGTCAAAATGCCCTGTATTGAAGTGGTTAAAATCACTGCTCATGGAAAAAAAACTGACATTTTGCAACCTTTTTTTGCATTGATACTTTTCCCCTGGGGCAGGACCCAGGTCCCCAAACACTTTTTATGACAATAACTTGTATATTAACCTTTAAATTAGCACTTTAGATTTCTCCCATAGACTTTTAAAGGGTGTTCCGCGGCTTTTCAAATTTGCTGAGAACACCCCAAATTATTCGCTGTTCGGTGAACGGGCAAACAGCCAATGTTCGAGTCGAACTCATGTTTGACCCAAACATAAAGCTCATCCATATATATATATATATATATATATATATATATATATATATATATATATATCATGGTTCTTATAGATAAAGAATTAGGATACCCAATATGGCCATAATTGTCTGACGGATGTGTTGTGTCGGATAATCCGACCGTGTGTATGCTCCATCAGACAATTAGTAGCCGAACGACAACAAAAGTTGGCTGTTCATGCTCACCAACTGTTGGGCAATAAATCTGTTATGTCGGTTTATCCGATCGTGTGTACGCAAGTCTGTCCAACTAAAATCCAAAGTACAAAAAAACGCATGCTCAGAACCAATGCTAAACATCAGACAACAATAGCAGAAGTTGCCCAAAGGGTGGCGATAGAGAGCTGAAAAACCATGTGGTTTGGTGAATGTTGGCTGCAAATGTTGTGCTGTGTGTATGCAGAATAGGCTCACGGCCAACGCGCTTCGGACCAAAATCTATGGAAAAGTTTGCTGGAAGTCTGATCGTGTGTACGAGGCTTTAGACATCAGATTCTGTCTCATTGCAATCATGAACCCTGCCAGACAAATGATTACTTTAGACTGACACATTCTAGCTGTTCTAGCTTCCTATTTTGCTATTTTTTACAACTGTATATTGTCCTGCAAATAGCTGTCCAACGTCATTTTGTAAGCCCACATATTAAGTAGAATGCACATTACTCCTTTAAACAAAAACTGTATAGGGCAATGAAATACACAAAACAATATGTTGGCTCCAACATTGCTTTGGTAATCAACAATTGGCTGACTTACCTAAGAAACTTGCAGGCCAGAAGTTTCCTTTTTATAGGCTGGGATTGATATCCTGTGACCACTGAAAAAGCTGTTGCCTTACCTGAAGGCACTTCTATTTATTTATTCATAACTGAAACATGTGCAAAGATTGCCATGTCTTCAATCAAGAATAGAACCGTTGCAGAGAACGCCTTTAGTACACATTGTACTGCAGGAAACAGTTCTTGTGGGCTTTGAAGTCAGCTCTCTCTTTGAGGAACTTATTCCTGAGGCACAGAATGGAAGCATTTGATAGGAAGCATTGGAAATGCCTGTCCTATCTCTGCATAAAATGATTATACTATGCAGATTGGAAACTCAATGAACCTATTTTACAGTAACAATAAAGAATGAAAAAATAAAAATAAATACACAGTTAGTGATGTCTAGCATTTGGTGGGAGGCTGTAAATGAAATCCCCAAAATGCAGTTTCTGCATTGTCAGAACATTACAGTAGTTTGTGCAGCTGGAGTTTGTCAGGAAAAAAAATAAAATAAAAAAGGCTTTGAATATTTTAATACTACATCAAACTAGGAAACTAATACATTAATAATTGGTGCTGCAACACTGGATGAGAAAATATGCTCTAGACCAGTGGTTCTCAACCTGGGAGTCGAATGATGATTTGCCAGTGGTCACAGAATCCTGTTCTGTTCCTGAAGCCCGCACCACTCTCCCAGCCTTTTTTTGGCCGCCCAGTAGGGCTGTCCCTGGCGCCTGTGGCCACCCAGTTGGGCTGTTCCTGGAGCCCACGACCATCCACTCAGCCTCTTCGCAGCCACCCAATCAGTTCACGGCATGGCTGGGGGGCAGAGACTAAAGGTCAGCTGACTGGTGAGACATGTAAAGTGGGAGGGGCTGGAGGAGACCCTATCTCCTGATTTTGGCATAGGTGTCACTGCTACAAGACACCACTAACTCGGAGACACAGTAACACTACCTGTGATTATAGTTGCCATTAAAAGTCCCCACTACAGTTCTCAGATTACTTTGATCAGGAGCACCTAAGTTGGCTGATCAAAACTCCCTCAGCACTGCCACTCATCCCATTCCCCCCACCCCTCCCACCAAGGAGTAAGAAAAGAAACAGAAATAGAGAATACATGGAGGAGAGGAAAAGAGGGGGAGGAGCAAAGAAAAATGGAGAGAATGAATAAAGAGAAAGAACAATAAAGATGGTTAGAGAGGGGAAAAAAACAAGAAATCAGGATGGAGAGAGATAAAAGGGAAAGAAAGGAGAACAAAAAGAAAGTGGTACATCCAAAAATGTACCATAATGGGTTTTATTACTGTACGAGTGGAAGGGGCTCTGCATGTCTGTGGGTTAGGGGTGCAAATGACTTGTCTTGCCGTGGGTGCTGACAACCCATGCTACAAAAATTATTTTACTGTTATGGGCCCCCACAGCTTGGGAAATGTTATTAAGGGGTCACGGCACTAGAAGGTTGAGCACCACTGTTCTACATAATGTAAAAAGTGAGCTAAAGTACCATGTAACAGTAAAATGAGGCACAGCTTAAGAAACAACTTGTGTTGCAGTGGCATCATCCTTGGCTTACACGAGGAGTATCCTTGTGTTGTGGCTATGCAAGGGGAAGTTTGTGAAAATACCAAATATTTAAAAGTGGACTCCTGGCTAACCTTAAAGGGTTTGTAAAAGATTTTTTGTTATCTTAATAGCTTCCTTTACCCTAATGCAGTGCTGTTTTAATGTCCTCATTGTTCGTTTTTGCTCTCAAGTTGCTGTAATTCTTCTCTGATCTCCACACTTCCTGGTTGTCTGTTTCCTGATGACCACAGTACTGGGAGCTTTCTCTCTGTGGTCACAAATCAAGGAGGTGTGATTACTGTGTGTCTAAAACCCCACAGCAACAATCAGTTTAGTTTTCCAAACCATCACTGCCCTGTATTGGCTCTGTGGCTCTGTACATCACTGCCGCCGATCTGCGCTCCCTGCGACGTTACGACGCATGGGGGTGGAAAACCCGCGCCAAATTCAAAAAAGTAAATAAACACAATACATACAGTATTAGGGCCGAAACAACTAATCGACAACTAATCGATTATGAAATGAATCAATTACAATTGTCATAATCAATTAATCGGCCAGTAACATAATGGGGTTAAAAAAACTAAAATGAGCCCTTTTATAGTACAAAAAAGCAAACCTCTACTGTAAATATTACTTTCACTGTCCCACAGTAAAAAAAATGAACCCCTTACAGTAGCGATTATTTGCCCTTTTTGTACTTATTTTTATTTTTTTAACCCCCATTATGTTACTAAACATCTCAGGCCTAGGACACGCCTCTGTTTTTTGGTGCTTTTTGCAGAAACACACAACAGTTCATTTACATGGTTTCCTATGGGAAACGTTCACATCCATGAATTTTTTTCAGCTGCTGCGTATTTGGAAAGGGCATGGACTTTTAAACGCAAAACAGTGCTATTTTTTTTTTTTGTTTAATATACTTCAATGGAGCAGCTGCAGAAAATCATGTAATGTGTTTTTGCGACAATTTGTGTTTTGTAATCTGCCCAACAACAAATTGGCCCAAAAAAAAATTAAAAATGCATTTTTTTTAAGGCTATTATCCGATTAATCGAAACAATAATCGGCCAACTAATCGATTATGAAAATAATCGTTAGTTGCAGCCCTATACAGTATACTGTAATCTTATATATTACAGTACTGTATGTAAAAAATACACACCCCCCTTGTCCCTAGTGGTCTGCCCAGTGTCCTACATGTACTTTTATATAATAAAAATTGTTCTTTCTGCAAACTGTAGATTGTCCATAGCAACCAAAAGTGTCCCTTTATGTAAAAAGTGATTTTAGAGCAGCTAGAAAACAGCGATAATAAATTATAATCACTTGCAGAATTGTGCGATAGCGATTTGTGGGGAAATTCGTCATAAAAAAATAAAAGTAATGACAGCGACAATTCTGTAACTTAGCAAATTTCAGTGTTTTTGATTTAATTACATTATTGAATAATTTGTATTATAAATTATATTATTATTTGTTATAATTATTTATAGTTATTTATTATAATTTATGATGTTGTTTTTCAAACTTTATCATACCTGGGATGTCTACTAGACTCTTGTTTGGACAGATTTAAGTGAGTTATTCCTAAGAATTACAAGCCTACAATGGAAAACACCAAATTTCCCATGCAAAATAATGGTACCGCTTTCAGCACCTAAAATCTGACATAATCATACCGCCAGGGAGGTTAATATAATACGCCTCCAAAGTCCATCATCTGCCATATAGTTTTTTCCACACAGGTGAAATACATACCGGTAAATGGGAAGCATTTTATCTGCCAACATGTATTTTATCCCTCAGATGTGGGTGACTGTTGACACCATCCCTAATATATTGAACTGGAAATGGTTGTAAACCTCTTATGGGATTTTGTTGGCAACCAAGCATATACACAGAAATATCAATAAACAAGTGATAAGCGCTTCAAATAGGTGATCGTGATCACGACAGAGGATAATTACAATAATAAGTGCACAAATACAATCAATAACTGCACTGTGATATGTGAAATGAATATCAACTGGGAAAAGACTACCCCAAAAATAACACAAGGATGTGAACATGAAATGGTATAAATAAATAAATGAATAAATCTCTGTGCATTTGAAAGTGTCCAAAAGTAATAAAGTGCAAATGCTGAGGCTTCCCTGCACGAGGGAAGATGACTTTAGGGAACAGGCCCAATTTATTGGAAAAAGGTTTGAAGAAAAGGGTTATGATAAATCCTGGATAAATGAACAAATACGGAATGTACAGGAACTGGACAGAAGACCTATGCTTGAAAATAAGACAACTAATAGAAAATCTCAAGCAGATTTGGCACCGAGTCTCATATTGGACTATAATGTTCAATATAGAGACATAAACAAACTCATCCAACGACATTGGCATGTGTTACTGAATGATAAGGATCTCAACACAATACTCCCTACTAAGCCTAAAATCATATACAAACGGGCTCCAACCCTTAAAGATATGTTGGTTAAATCTGTGATTGCCTCGCCCCCGAAACCAATGTTCTCTTTTTTCAATGGAAAGGGATTTTATCCATGTAGGAACTGTTTTGCCTGTAGACACGCCAAATTATTTCAAGGCAAACGGCAAGACTTCATTGGTACCAACACAGGGCACACACACCAAATAAGAGATTTTATTGGATGTCACACGGAGGGTGTGATATATGTGCTCCAATGTAGTTGCAATCTACAATATGTGGGCAGGACAAAAAGGAAACTCAAATTGAGAATAGAGGAACATGTACGAAATATTACCAATGGCTATCCCAAACACAGTGTATCACGACACTTTGCGAAAGAACATAACCAAGATCCTAGCACACTGCAATTTTGGGGTATAGAAAAATACAAGGCATCTTGGAGAGGTAGCCACAAGATACGGGTTATTAGTCAGAAAGAATCCCGCTGGATACATACACTCAACACACTTACTCCGGGGGGTATGAATGTGGATTTCGATCTCAATTGTTTTTTAAACAACTTTTAATTATATTTTATCCTATTTTAAATAGTGTAGCATTAATGCTATTATATGGAGGATTCAGGTTTCCCATGTATAGTGTCCATTGATAGGGTATGTTATATTTGGTGTGGTGGCCTTGGGTTTGTGGGGGTGTCGGTGGACCCACCCATGACATTAGGACACCCTGGGTAATAACCTAACCTATGGACCTTCAATTGTGGGAGATGCTCTTTCACGAGAATCCCCATTGTCCATTACACCACGCTCAACAATACTTTAATATTATTTTGACATATACATACCCCTATAGACACATAACTATATACATGTATGCAGTAAGATTTATTCCACTGCTATCCCCATTTCCACTTGTATTTTTATATCTATTTTTATATATATATTTTAATTCTCATTACCTCTCAAGTTGGCTCTATCCTATATTTATTTCAGTCAACCTGAATGGTTTCAATATTATATTGGTACTAATTTTAAATATGTGGTCTAACTATTATCCATTAACCAGAAGACATTTACACTGATATGTGCATCTGCACAAACATTAGACATACTTATTGTCAGTACATATCCTGTACCCAACAATCGGTAAATGCCTTCACTTTATTTTTATTCCTATTTCTATTTAATTTTCATTAATCCCTATTTATTATATTTTAACATTATATATAATGTATACATCTGAGCTTTGCGTTTTTAAACATATATATGGCCAGTATATTTTACTTTATTTTTTATATATAATGAGAAGCATTCTCATAATTATATTTGTATTTTCCTTATTGCCTTATGAACAGCAATTCTGACACTTCATAATCTGGATTGTATACACACAGAACTTAGCCACGTTCAGCGATGTCCAACTACACTCGCTTCCTTCATTACTATGTCCATTGATATGGACTACAAGAAAATGGAAGCTTGTTTACTTCCGGTTTGCCATTATTTAATTGACGGCCTGACAGCCAATAGGGTTCCCCTGATGAAGTCACGAGGTGCGTGACGTAACGCCGTAGGGAGTCAGACCGAGATACACACCCGCACAAGCCGGAGGCCATCGGACGTCAGGCGGTACTTAGAACGCCGCGTCCCCGGGAAATTTAAAAACACTACTGCATGCGCCTATCCCTGTTCTGTTTATTTTTATTGTTTGCTACAATAAACGCGCTCAAGCGTAAACATACTACACCATCGGAGGCATTCTTTCTTCCCTCTCTGTCCCATATTCCACCCTTACCGAGGACTACGGAGCCTGGAGATATCCAATAGCCGGAGCAGCAGGAGTGATTCGCAGTTGGGGACGCAAGATCATCCATCGTGGAGGTCCCACTATATGCCTATATATAGCACCCTGCAGGTAAGGGCACTACATTACCTATGAGGATAGTCCACCAATCGTCTGAGGGAAGAAAATAGAGTATTAGAAGTTTACCTCTTCAGACTCACCTGGTTCAAAGACTGTCTGTCGTCATTTTTTGATCCTTTTTATTTATTTATCTATTTATTTTTTGAAGCCTCAGCATTTGCACTTTATTACTTTTGGACACTTTCAAATGCACAGAGATTTATTCATTTATTTATTTATACCATTTCATGTTCACATCCTTGTGTTATTTTTGGGGTAGTCTTTTCCCAGTTGATATTCATTTCACATATCACAGTGCAGTTATTGATTGTATTTGTGCACTTATTATTGTAATTATCCTCTGTCGTGATCACGATCACCTATTTGAAGCGCTTATCACTTGTTTATTGATATTTTGATTTTTGTGTTATGTGAACACTCTTAGATATAGCTGCATCAGATTTATATTTATGATCACCGCTTTATTATCACAACTGTATACTCACAGTAGCGCATTGAATTTTTTTCATTTAATATACACAGAAATGTTATACAACAATATATCTGTATTAATAATAATTTACCTGCCAAAAGATTTGTATTGTTTCGGAGATGTACACAGCACAGCCTTGGCAGGGTAGGAGACCTGACTTTTCTCTGCTGCAGTTTAACACCTACAGCCCTCTTTCTGACCCCATCCTGTGACTGGACAGTGCAAGGAGAAACAACAGACTCATGAACTCATCTCTCTATCACTATGGTCTCTTCTATCATGCGACTTGTTCATTTGTGAATATTGCAGCACACCTGACTGGATCTTTGTGCTGCCTCTCTCTCTCTCTGTATCCGAGATCTACAGGGAATTGCACTAGGTTGCATTCATTTTTTTGTCCTCTATATCTGACTGGAGTTCAGCTTTATGTCTGCATATTGAAGTAATCACGATCACCAAAATTATGCCAGGTTAAGCTTTCTGGGCAGAGAATGGATGAAACCAAAAATAATTAAACTTGAAATCAATTCAGATAATACAAGATCACTGTTTAATTAACTGTTATTCCCTGTTCAGAAAGCCTCAGACTCTGAGAATTAGGGGCAGCACTTCTCTGTCCAGTGGCCATATTGGGGACAAGCCATGACCCGCTCACGTATATATACGTCATGCTGCCACAACCGAGTTATTCATCTTTACCGTGGCCGGTCCTGTAAACAATAACGGTGGTCTCCACGGTGAATTCGCCGCAAGATCACTGTTATCGTGCCCTCCGCCGCTTACCGGAACCAGCGGCAGCGGCGGAGGCAATCCGGTCCTGTGTCCTGCTTGGCTGGAATACATGTGACCCCCACCCATCTCCATAGCACTGCAGGGCGGAAGCGACATCAAAACGCCACTGCTTCTGAGGCCTTGTACAGACGAGCAGACATGTCTGATGAAAACGGTCCGCCGACCGTTTTCATCGGACATGTCTGCTGGGATCTTTTGGTCTTATGTGTGTACACACCATCAGACCAAAATCCCTGCAGACAGAGAACGCGGTAACGTAGAAGACACAGACGTTCCCTGACACGGAAGGTCAATGCTTCCACGCATGCGTCGAATAAATTTGACGCATGCGCGGGATTTCGGGCCAGCAGACATGTCCGATGAGTTGTACTAACCAGCATGCTAAGAAACTTTTGTCCGCTGGAAACCTGTCCGCTAGGCCAGAAAACTGTCCGGTAGGCCCTACACAAGGTCGGACATGTCCGTGGAAACTGGTCTGACGGACCAGTTTCAGCGAACATGTTCGGTCGTGTGTACAAGGCCTTAAGGGCACATTTTTCTGTTGTCATTTTTTTTTTTTTTTTTTGCATTTCAGTCTAAATATGAGATCTGAGGTCTTTTTGACCCCAGATCTCATATTTAAGAGGACCCGTCATGCTTTTTTCTATTACAAGGGATGTTTACATTCCTTGTAATAGGAATAAAAGTGACCCATTTTTTTTTTTAAACAGTGTTAAAATTTATAAAATCAAATTAAAATAAATAAGAAAACCAAAAAAATAAATAAACATTTTTTAAAGCGCCCCGCCCCAACGAGCTTGCGTGCAGAAGAGAGCGCATACGTGAGTAGCGCCCGCATATGAAAACGGTGTTCAAACCACACAAATGAGGTATTGCCCCGATCGTTAGAGCGAGAGAAATGATTCTAGCGCTAGACCTCCTCTGTAACTCAAAAGATGCAACCTATAGAATTTTTTAAATGTCGCCTATGGAGATTTGTAAGGGTAAAAGTTTGACACCATTCCACGAGCGGGCGCAATTTTGAAGCGTGACATGTTGGGTATCATTTTACCCAAAAAAAAAAAATTGGGCTAACTTTACTGTTGTCTAATTTTTTTTATTCAAAAAATTTTTTTTTTTTTTTTAAAGTGCACTTGTAAGATCGCAAATACGGTGTGACAAAAAGTATTGCAAAGACTGACATTTTATTCTCTAGGGTGTTAGAAATAAATAATATATATATATATATATATATATATACAGTGAGGAAAATAAGTATTTGAACACCCTGCTATTTTGCAAGTTCTCCCACTTGGAAATCATGGAGGGGTCTGAAATTGTCATCATAGGTGCATGTCCACTGTGAGAGACATAATCAAAAAAAAAAATTCCAGAAATCACAATTTATGATTTTTTAACTATTTATTTGTATGATACAGCTGCAAATAAGTATTTGAACACCTGTCTATCAGCTAGAATTATGACCCTCAAAGACCTGTTAGTCTGCCTTTAAAATGTCCACCTCCACTCCATTTATTATCCTAAATTAGATGCACCTGTTTGAGGTCATTAGCTGCATAAAGACACCTGTCCACCCATACAATCAGTAAGAATCCAACTACTAACTTGGCCAAGACCAAAGAGCTGTCCAAAGACACTAGAGACAAAATTGTACACCTCCACAAGGCTGGAAAGGGCTACGGGGAAATTGCCAAGCAGCTTGGTGAAAAAAGGTCCACTGTTGGAGCAATCATTAGAAAATAGAAGAAGCTAAACATGACTGTCAATCTCCCTCGGACTGGGGCTCCATGCAAAATCTCACCTCGTGGGGTCTCAATGATCCTAAGAAAGGTGAGAAATCAGTCCAGGACTACACGGGAGGAGCTGGTCAATGACCTGAAAAGAGCTGGGACCACCGTTTCCAAGGTTACTGTTGGTAATACACTAAGACGTCATGGTTTGAAATCATGCATGGCACGGAAGGTTCCCCTGCTTAAACCAGCACATGTCAAGGCCCGTCTTAAGTTTGCCAATGACCATTTGGATGATCCAGAGGAGTCATGGGAGAAAGTCATGTGGTCAGATGAGACCAAAATAGAACTTTTTGGTCATAATTCCACTAACCGTGTTTGGAGGAAGAAGAATGATGAGTACCATCCCAAGAACACCATCCCTACTGTGAAGCATGGGGGTGGTAGCATCATGCTTTGGGAGTGTTTTTCTGCACATGGGACAGGGCGACTGCACTGTATTAAGGAGAGGATGACCGGGGCCATGTATTGCGAGATTTTGGGCAACAACCTCCTTCCCTCAGTTAGAGCTTTGAAGATGGGTCGAGGCTGGGTCTTCCAACATGACAATGACCCGAAGCACACAGCCAGGATAACCAAGGAGTGGCTCTGTAAGAAGCATATCAAGGTTATGGCGTGGCCTAGCCAGTCTCCAGACCTAAACCCAATAGAGAATCTTTGGAGGGAGCTCAAACTCCGTGTTTCTCAGCGACAGCCCAGAAACCTGACTGATCTAGAGAAAATCTGTGTGGAGGAGTGGGCCAAAATCCTTCCTCCAGTGTGTGCAAACCTGGTGAAAAACTACAAGAAACGTTTGACCTCTGTAATTGCAAACAAAGGCTACTGTACCAAATATTAACATTGATTTTCTCAGGTGTTCAAATACTTATTTGCAGCTGTATCATACAAATAAATAGTTAAAAAAATCATACATTGTGATTTCTGGATTTTTTTTTTTTGATTATGTCTCTCACAGTAGACATGCACCTACGATAACAATTTCAGACCCCTCCATGATTTCCAAGTGGGAGAACTTGCAAAATAGCAGGGTGTTCAAATACTTATTTTCATCACTGTATATATATATATATATATATATATATATATATATATATATATATATATATATTTTTTTTTTTTTTTACATTACAGCCAGCATAGTAAGGACATTTCATTTTGGCATGTTTTTTTTTTTTCTCTGTACTTACCTTTATATCCTGATTTTGTCCAGGGCTTCCGCGTCCTTATGAATCCGGGACTGGGCGTTCCTATCCCAGCCTCAGGGTTCTGATGACTGCGGGACTGGGCGTTCCTATCCTTCCGTTGGATGATTGACGGCTTGTGAAACAGGTGACCTGTCGCACAACGCGCGTCACCAGATTTACGGAAATAGCCGAGCTGCGAGTCGACACTATACAGCGCCTGCGCCCACTGTGTGGAGCTCACTGTGCAGGCGCCGTATAGTGCCGACTCGCAGCTCGGGTATTTCCCAACATCTGGTGACGCGCGTTGTGCGACAGGTCACCTGTTTCACAAGCCCTCAATCATCCAACGGAAGCATAGGAACGCCCAGTCCTGCAGTCATCGGAACCCGGAAGCCCTGGAGAAAAACAGAATATAAAGGTATGTACGGAGAAAAAAAAAATGACAAATGTAAATGCCCTTAGTATGTTGACTCTAATGGGTGAACCCCCGCTTTAAGTGGTTAACTGCAATTTACAAAGACGACTCCCTGCACATATTGCCATATGTACTTGGTTAAATATTTGTTTTTGTCACCAGAGATGCCTGAACATGTAAAAGGTAACTTTGAATACCCAAAGCTCCTACTGACAATGACACGAAAATGGGCACAGATTAAAAAAACAGCTGATGGGCATATAAAAATCAATGCCAAATTCAAAACGGTTATTAGGTTGTATTTTACAAAGAGTAAACAGTTTTGCCATTAGCAATTTTTTTGGTGTAAGCCACTATTCTTCTGTACCTAAAGAAAACAAGGAGCTATGAGAATAATATATAATAAAGGTATTTATAGTGTGAGTTTTCATAGAAGTTACTAATGTGCCACCTGCTTGGCACAAGCACTTGAATTTCTTGAAGTGTCTCTGGGGAAATACAACCAAGCTGAGCACAAATTACATCCCTCCAGGCACATTGACACTTCCAATATTTAACTTGTATTTACTGGGTTGAAAAGGTTATATACCTTCCTTCTTACAAGTGTGTTTTATTTTTACTAAAGGAAATAAAGTAGTCCCCTGGGTATTTTTCATTCATTTTAAAGATTAACGGAGACAAAAATAAAGCTTCCCTGACATTTATATTTCTCTAGCAGCTCTTCCTTCTGCAAGTATACTGGTATTTAATGTATCTTCATTTACAGCTGAGAAATGACAATGCACCTTTCAATGAGCCGTGGATGACTACCTAAACTGTTACTGCATGGTATAACAATTACCAAAGCTGGCATAGAAAAAGCCTTCAGAGAGCTTGCCACCTATTAGTGAAAAATATAAATATTAATTTGCAGTATTCCATATTTTCCTTCTAAAAAAAGAATGTTACTATGTTATTTTTCCTTGTCAATATATCTTTATTGTGTAATAGTAACAACAAGTATACAGAATTTTCAAATAGTATTAGCGTATACAGAGGAAAATACTGAAATATTATATAATGAAGCATAACATCTACATTACATATGAAAATCATTCATGAAAATCCGATTAAAAAAAAAAATTCAAAAGTTTAACAGAGAAGTCCATCAGGACATGTTTTTGGATATCAGAGGTCTTGCTGTGTAATATTTGAACTTCGTTCCAGGTGTTGTACTGCTTCCAAGATGTTAGAGGCATCTAGTTGATGTTGTATTTTCCTAATATCTTAGGTAAATAGAAGTCGCAGATACGACGTAATAAGGAAATAAAAAGTAAAAAGGAAAATTATAAAGCATTAAATTAAAGAGGGAAGGTAAGGGAGGGAGGAAGGGATAGAGGGCTCTGCAGGACTAGACCGGGGATCCATCAGCATTTTGGTTAGATAAGTCAGGCTGTCTATACAATGGCTGGACTACCATGGCATCATTACCGCATTAACAAATGTGTTCTGCATTGTGAGATTAATCCAGGGTTCCCATATACATTCAAATCTAGTGATCGTATCCAACTCAATGGCCGACATTTTGGCATACTTCATTGCTGTGTTCATTCTATTGACTACTTCGCTCATTAATAAATTAGGAGATCTCCAAGCTTTCGCTATTGTTTGTTTTGCTGCCGTGAGGAGCTGTTTAATCAGGTTGAATTGCATATGCGACAAATTGTGTGGTTTTAAATTAAGTAATGCCAATTTAGGATCCATAGGGAGGGAAGTTTGAGTGAGGATTTCTATTGTTTGGAAAATTTCTGACCAAAATACCTGTGCCTTTGGGCACGACCACCATATATGAATATATGTTCCCGTACCAGAACAATCCCTAAAGCATTGATCAGAATAATTACTAGAGAATTTGGCCACTCTAGTCGGCACCAAGTACCACCTAGATATTACTTTATAGTTCGTTTCCGCTGCTAGCACATTAGAAGAAGCTGTTTTAGTGTTGGTCCATATTTGCTCCCACTCCCTCTCATTCAGTTCTGTGCCCAAGTCTTCCTCCCATTTACGGACATATGATAGCTTCCCCTTGTCTGATTGTGAAAGTAGCTGCGAGTATAGGGCTGAAACCACTTTTCTAGCATGAGGATTCTTATCACACACCTTTTCAAAAATCGTGAATTTGTTCGGCAAGTGTGCTGAGTTAGTAGGGGGTTGGAAAAAGTTTTTAATCTGTAAATATCTAAAGATTTCCTTCGATGGTATCCCATGTTTTGTACACATAGATGGGAAGGGGGTCATTGACATTGAATCAAAAAATTTGTATTTGAGCGTACAGTCCCTATCCACCCATTCTTTAAAGGAATTGGGAAAGACCCAAGCTGGGTAGAATGCTGGGTTTTTATTAAATGACAGTAACGGGGTTAATGGAGACAATAGGTGATGTTTGGATTTAAGTGCATCCCATAAGGAAAGCGAGTGCTTCGTGACTGGGTTGGTAATATGCTTACGTAACTTTGGAGAGATCCACAACAAGTTAGATATAGAAATAGGGTCGCTTTCCACTGCTTCTATTGATACCCAAAGTGGCACCTCAGTTTTGGCATGATATTTTGTTAACATTGCCAGTTGCGCTGCTTGGTAATAACGGGCAAAGTTGGGATAGCCGAGTCCACCTGCCGTCTTGGGGAGATGAAGGACTTGTGATTTGATTCTTGGCCTGGAGGAACCCCAGATGAAGGTGGAGACCCGTTTTTGTACTATTCTAAGAAAATGCGCCGGAATAGGTATGGGGAGTACCCTGAAGAGATAAAGGAGCTTGGGCAGTATGGTCATTTTTGCTGCATTAATTCTACCGAACCAGGATAAGGGGAGTTGGGTCCACGAGTGTAAAAGACTTGTTATGTGTTTCAAAAGTGCAGGATAATTGTAAGAGTATAGATCTAGTATATCAGCAGTGAGATGTATTCCTAAATAAGGGATGCTTTTGGCTGGCCATTCGAAGGGAAGACCCACTTTCGCCGCATTCAATTCTGTGCTTGAAAGTGAAACGTTGAGGGCCAGACATTTCTTAGGATTTATCACTAATCCCGAAAAAGACGCAAATTGGTGCAAAATTGGGGTTAGGTTGGGACCAGAAACTTGGGGAGACGAGAGGAACAATAAGATATCGTCCGCATATAGACATAATTTGTGTTTTACACCGCCCAATTCTATACCCATTACCTTGGGGTCCGCTCTTATTTTTTGGGCCAGAGGTTCTATAAGGAGGGCAAACAATAAAGGGGATAATGGACAGCCTTGCCTAGTGCCTCTCTGTATGGGGAATGCATCTGATTTATATCCTGCGTATTTGACATACGCTTTCGGGTTTTTATATAACTGTAGAACCCATCGTATGAAGTTGGGACCAAAGCCCCATTTCAGCAATGAGTACTCTAGGTATGACCAAGAGACAGAGTCGAAGGCTTGTCTAATATCTAATGATAAGAAGCATGCTGGAATTTTCCTCTTTCTTGCAATGTGTGCTAATAGACTAGCCCTCCGAATGTTATCCCCTGCTTGTCTATTGGGCATGAATCCCACTTGATCCCTATGAATCAGTGTTCCGATAATCTTATTCATTCTGCTAGCTAGGATTTTGCCAAGTATTTTAATGTCCGTGTTGAGCATGGATATCGGGCGGTAGTTCTCACTAAGGGTAGCATCTGAATGTGGTTTGGGTATCATACAAATCGTGGCCGTGAGGGATTCTTGTCTAAAGGATTTATGGTTCAATAGATCATTGAATGCGTCAGCCATTGTGGATGAGATCTGTTCCTTGAGTGTTGTGTAGTAACGCGCAGTAAACCCGTCTGGACCTGGTCTTTTATTTATTTTAAGGTCTTTGATGGCCGCCAAAATGTCTGATGGTGTTATAGGTCCGTCTAATAGTGCGTTTTGGGAATCACTCAATCGCGGTAACTGTAAATCGGAAAAGAAGGTATCAGCTTCCTGTGAGTTGAATACCTTATTTTCGGAGTACAATTTTTTAAGGTGCGTACTGAATTTTTGCACTATTTTGATCGGATTACTAGAAATGTTATTATTTGCAATTTTTAAATGGATGGGTTTGTATGTTTTATTAATTGAATTAAGTGATCTTGCGAGGAGTGAGCCTGATTTATTAGCATATTTGTAGAAAAAGTGTTTTGTCCTATGCAGGGATTTATTGGCAGATTCCGTGAGGAATAAGTCATATTCCATTCGCGCCTTGTCGAGACGGGTTTTTGTTTTGGGTGAATGACTATGTTGGAAGGCCATGAATGCCAGATTGTGCTCTAGTTCAAGTTTATTTGCTAGTTGCTTGCGTTCCCTTTTAAGGATACCGTATTGTTTTTGTATTATTCCCCTCAGCACTGGTTTGTGCGCTTCCCACAGTGTTAGCGGTGAGATTTCCGAGGTTGCATTAAGCGTCAGGTATTCCTTTAGGCTTTGCTCTATTACCATTTTATAAGATGGGTGTTTAAGAATTATATCTGGCAGGTACCATGTGGAATCATGCTTTTTGGGTATAGTCGAAGCCAGAGTGGTAAGGACTGCGTTGTGATCCGACCAAGGAATAGGAATGATGCCGGAGTCTAATACCTCCGGCAGCATACCTATTGTCAAAAAGATGTGATCAATACGACTGGACGATTGATGAGGATTTGAGAAGTATGTGTAGGAGCGCCTGGTGGGGTTCACTTCCCTCCAGGAGTCCACTAGATTGTGCTTAGATAGTAAGTTGGAAAGGGACCATTTGACCTGTTTTTTCGGAGGGGTGTAGGGAGTTTTGTCCAAAAAAGGGAGGAGAACCCGATTAGAATCCCCACAAATAAAGAGGGAGCCAAATTTGTGTGTGTTTACCACTTGAAATAAGTGCGACATGAATGGGAGTGGGTTTTGATTGGGTGCATAATATGATACAATAGTTACTGCAGCGTCCATTATATGACCTGTTAGTATGATGTAGCGACCCTCTGGGTCCTTTATTTCAGACTTTACCGTGAATTGTGTAGACCTATGGAATGCAATTAGGGTGCCCCGTTTTTTAGATGAAGCGGATGCTGTATAAACTTGAGGATAGGAAGCATGAAAAAATTTAGGAGTGGCGTTAGGGGTGAAGTGGGTTTCCTGTAGGCATACTACATGTGCTTTCTTGGCTTGAAAATATCTGAAAGCCTTTACTCGTTTTTGTGGAACATTTAGGCCCTGCACATTTAAAGATAGTACATTCAAAGGAGCCATGGCAGCCAAACCATTCCGCACATCTTACCATGTGAGCCTGTACAACGATTACCCGGTCTAGTCCTTGCAGAGGGGGGAAGAAGAGGAAAGAAGGGGTTCAGGAAATTGATTACCTTCAAAAAAGAAAACAAAATGTTACTGGTAAAATAATAAACAAGCATTAGAATGAATAAAAAATGTTCCGAACTGGCCCGTGACCGGGAGAAAAGTACCCGGTCAGGGGAAAAAGGGCCCACGTCTAGCCCTCGCATATTATTGCGAGGATCAGAGGGGAGCCAAGTGTGGCACGTGTATTGTCCGTGCCATGGAGACCCGCGTCCAAAAAGAAATTCTGTAAGTACCCAAAACAGGTACTGAATGTACAACATCTCTAATAACTTCTATAATATACGGGGTAACTGGTTTGTGTAAATAAGAAAAAACTATTGGTTTTGAAGGAAAGAGGGAAGAGGGAGTAGAGTGAAACTCCACTCAGTGAGAACCGGGATGGTGGTATCTCTTTCCCTATAAGCAGGGGAGAATTAGCATAAAGGCAGCAGAGTATAGGTAGGGCATTAAGAGAGGATGGGTTAGATTGAAGTATCCTAGTGAGAGATTGGTGAATGACAAAAAGTTGTATAAGTAATAGTCAATCTGGCAATTGGGTTTACTGGTCCCCTGTATTGGGGAGGGGAGTGCCTAATCTTGTGGTGTGAGGAAGCTGCGCTTCTGAATAAAAACCCATGCACATTAGTGGTCCCTCCTATGAGGGTATTGGCTATAACTATGGTTGAAAAGTAGAAGAGAAAATTAAAGAAATATATAAGAAAGAGGAAAAGAAAGAGAAAAAAAAAAAAAAAAAAGAAAAAGATGGTCACTGTAATTGCCATGCGTTTTGCAAACAACAATTGAACAAGTTCCTGCCTTTAGGCAGAGGGAAAAAAGAAGTGTCTTGTTCAGTGGAATCAGTCCATAGTATCTTCCTGGTCTTGTGCTTGCTCTTGAGCCACAAATCTGCCACGCTTGTGCATTTGATGGATGCCGTTAACCTGGTCTTGCTTAGGTGAAGTGTTGTGAGGAGAGGAGGATGCAGATCTTCTGCGCGCAGCATGTGCTGTTGGTGGATTTTCAATAATTTTGAAGTCACTAAGAGCTTGGTGTAGCTGATCCGGGGTTCTGCACACTATTTTGGTGCCTTGAAAAGTGAACCTCAGGGAGAAGGGGAAACCCCACTGGTATTTAATTTGGCGATGTTGTAATTCTTGAAGAAAGGGTTTCATAGCCCTTCTCTTATTTATCGTCAGCTGGGAAATGTCCGCAAAAATCTGAAAGTCATGCCCCTGAAAGGATAATTTCTTTTTTTCTCTGGTGGCCTCCATTATTAATTCTTTGGTTTTGTAAAAATGGAATTTGGCTATAATGTCTCTAGGTGGTCCATCCGCTTTTCTGGGGGCAAGAGCCCTGTGGACTCTGTCCATTTCCAGTCTGGTTACGGGTATGCCAGGCAGCAGTTCCTGACATAGTGCCAATATGGTTCCAGGCAGGTCCATGACTGATTCGGGCAGACCCCTAAACCTTATATTGGACCTCCTGGCTCTATTTTCGAAATCTTCCAGTCTGTTTTGCAGGGTTAAATTTTCTTCCTTAAGGGTATCAATTTCAGTCAAACACTCTTGTGTGAATACCTCAACTTCGTCCATTTTTGATTCAAGGGCTTCTGTGCGGCCCCCAAGGTCCCTAATCTCCTTGGTGAGATTGGCTGTTATCTGGTCTGAGGTAACATGCAGCGCTCTGTGTAGCATCCTTTCAAATTGCTGTAAAATACCTGAGGGGACCGCTGCATCCTGTCTTAATAAAGATGAGGGTTCTTCTAATGTGTCCTCTCCTTCACTATCAGTGACTATATTACTGCGGGAAGCCATTTGTTTCTGTGGCTTTGTTAAGGGTTTTTTCCTCCTCACAACCTCTGAGGAGAATTCACCTGAGGTAACTGGCGCCTTTTTCACAGCCGCGCTCTTGAGATGCTGAGCGCCGCTTGTGCCACTATTCTTGTTCTTTCCCTTGCTTCCTCCCAGCACCATCGTATATCATTCGATGCCTCTCACCTTCCGAAAGTCCGTTCCGGTGTCCCCGTTCGTTTTGACGGATCGGTCCGTCGTTTATTTGCGGGTTTATCTCCTGCACGGAGCAGAGCTCTAGCCCAGCATTACCGCTCCGCTAGGCTCCGCCCACACGCCTCCACTATGTTATTTTTCAATTAACTGACATGAGTTTTGCTCTTGTTCTCTCTTTTCTTGCATTGCAAAGAATACTCCCAATTTCAAGCATCATTTGCAGATATTGGACCACTACTGCTTTCTTAAGGGGTAGTAATAATCAGCTTCAGAAATTGGAGGCCCTTATTATTGAACATGGAGATTTTCAGACCTGCTGAGTGGAACCCAAATCCACACTGTTTTATAATTAAAATTAAGGGTCCAAACTATCACCATGGAGATTTTCTAAGCTGACAAATATTAGGTATTGATCCTTCCTATTTGATGGAGAATAGCAAATACGCTAGACCAGTGTTTCTCAACTCCAGTCCTCAAGGCGCCCCAACAGGTCATGTTTTTAGGCTTTCCATTATTTTTCACAAGTGATTTGATCACTTTCACTTCCCTAGTAATTACCACAGCCATTTCATCTGAGGGAAAACCTGAAAACATGACCTGTTGGGGTGCCTTGAGGACTGGAGTTGAGAAACCCTGCGCTAGACTATCACTACCAACACTCATTATTGAAAATGAAACATTTCTCAGCCTAGTGAGCTGGTCCCAGTCCTTCACTGTTTTAAAGAGGATAGAGAAAGACCTAATCACATTTAGAACTTATTATTGAACATAGGCATTTTCCAACCTGGTCAGTGGGTCACAATTCATTATTTTGTGTAATGAAGGATTCAAACTGTCAACATTATCTAAGTATGGAGGCACGTCCGGATACTTTCTGGAGTATTGTCAGCATGCATTGATACCTACAAGTACTCTCTGGAGTCATGTCAAGAAGAAACTATGGGCCAGATTCACAGCAGAAATATGTGTGTGTGTGTGTGTGGAAAGCCCTCCTAAAGTAAAATACACTTATTTAGATATAACTTTTTTTTTTTTACACATATGAGTGTTCACTAATGTTAATTTTTTTTCTCAAACATATACTGTATATAGGTCTGGATGGGAAGGCGTTCTTAACCTCCCTGGCGGTATGATTCTTTCAGAAAAAACATGCTAAAAGCGGTACCATTATTTGCAAGGAAATTTGGCGTTTTATATTGTAGGTCTGTAATTTTTAGAAATAACTCACTTAAATCTGACCAAACAAGATTCTAATAGGCATCCCGTGTATTACATTTTTTTAAAAACAAAATTATAAATTATAATATAATAAATAATTATAAATAATTATAACAAATAATAATATAATTATAATAAAAATTATTCAATAATGTAATCAAATCAAAATCACTGAAATTTGCTCAGTTGCAGAATTGTCGCTGTCATTACTTTTATTTTTTTATGACGAATTTCCCCACAAATCGCTATCGCACAATTCTGCAAGTGATTATAATTTATTATCGCTGTTTTTTAGCTGATCTAAAACTATTTTTGACATAAAGGGACACTTTTGGTTGCTATGGACAATCTACAGTTTGCAGGGAGAAAAAAAGGTTTTTATTATATAAAATGACATGCAGGACACTGGGCAGACCACTAGGGACAGGGGGGGGGTGTTTTTTTTACATACAGTACTGTAATCTATAAGATTACAGTATACTGTGTGTATAGTGTTTGTTTACCTTTTTGAATTTGGCGCCGTTCTCCGTCCCCGTGCATCGTAATGTCGCAGGGAACGGAGATCGGCGTCACACGGAGGCACTATGTGAATCGAGCGAGGTCCCGCTCGCTCACACAGCGCGGTGGCATTCCTGGATCCAGGGACAAGGTAAGTAAAAAGTGCCTGTGGATCTAGCGAGGCAAGCCCGTGACTGACACGGGGTTACCGATAGTAGCAAGAAAATCTAACCCCGTGTCAGTCTCGGGAAGACCGCCAGGGAGGTTAAAGAAATAAACACTTAATAGTTATCACATTCTGGAGGGGTGTATATCTCCCCACTATTCCCCCTCTTCACCCCCCTTCACTTTCACTGAATTTTCTTTACATTTTTTTTACATATATAGGCCTGGGTGGGTAAGCCTTCCCAAAGAAATATACACTTATTTAGATATTACCTGTTCGGGGTTCTCCCCTTTAATTTTCTTTTATATATTCTCTCTCCCCCACTACACATAAGAGTGTTCACTAATGTTATAAATGTATCTAGGGGTTTAGCCCCTTCCTCTCCCCCTTCTTGATCTTCACCGTGAAATATATTTTCAGTTGTTTCACACTTTTTTGTTATGTATAATTCCACATGTGTTAATTCATAGTTGTGATGCCTTTAGTGTGAATTTACAATTTTCATAGTCATGAAAATAAAGAAAATTCTTTGATTGAGACGGTGTGTCCAAACTTTTGGTCTGTACTGTACATATATATAGGCATGGGAGGGAAAGCCTTCCCAAAGTAATATACACTTATTTTTTTTTAATCTCCTTGAAGAGGGGGACAATGTTCCTTTCCCCGATATCTCTCTATCCCTCCCTTTCCTTCTTCCCTCTGTACCTTATTTTTTCTTTGACCTGTCTTGTCCCTCCCTTGCCTTTCCTCATCTCTCTCTAGCCTATTATCTCCCAGCATTGGGTCTAATTCAGATGGAGAAGTCGGAAGGAATAGGACTGGGGATGATATATGTAGGAGATAAGGGGATACACTGTATGTTATTTTAATAACAACAATTAATATAAATCCAAGTTAAATTCTATTAAGGGGTTATATTGAAATTGTGTATGTGTGTCTGTATAATGTTTGTTATTTTAAATAATGTGTATTTATTTATTTATCTGTTTGTAATGTTTAAAAAAAAAAAAAGAAGTGAAGCACAATAACTAGGCAAACACATGAAACATCAGGGATAATGTATCTTCTACCGGAAATGTGGAGTATGCACTCTTACCAGAAGTGGTGGACTCGAATGTCGGTGACAATGAGTCAATCGAACAAAGAAAACCAGGATCAGCGGACTTCCAAGACGATCATAGGAACCCAGGCCACTCCAGGAACGGCTTTGGGGAGTCATATGAGTAACTGTGAAGTTGGAACACTAAATTTGAGCAACCGTATTGAATAGGCAAAATAACTATCATCGGGAAAGATTTAAAGAGAGAAAAAGCCTCCACATGGTATAGATCAAAAAGGATAGGTTGTATTGAATTAAAACTAGTATACATCAGTTAATAGAATTTTATATTTACTGATGTACCGTATTTTCCGGCGTATAAGACGACCCCCTAATTTTCCAGCCAAAATGTTGGTTTTGGGATATACTCACCGTATAAGACTACCCCCTTCCTACTAGTCATGCCTCGCCTCACGGTGCCACCATTACATGCCAGACTATGCCACTACATGCCAGACTGTGCCCCATTACATGCCAGACTGTGCCCCATTACATGCCAGACTGTGCCCCATTAAATGCCAGACTGTGCCCCATTACATGACCAGACCTGCCTCATTACATGACCAGATCTGCCCCATTACATGCCAGACCTGCCCCATTACATGCCAGACCTGCCCCATTACATGACCAGACTGTGCCCCATTACATGCCAGACCTGCCCCATTACATGACCAGACCGTGCCTCATTACATGACCAGACCTGCCCCATTACATGCCAGACCTGCCCCATTACATGATCAGACTGTGCCCCATTACATGCCATACCTGCCCCATTACATGACCAGACCGTGCCCCATTACATGCCAGACCTGCCCCATTACATGACCAGACCGTGCCCCATTACATGACCAGACCTGCCCCATTACATGACCAGACCTGCCCCATTACATGACCAGACCGTGCCCTTACCTTATCCCATGCGAATCGCGGCCATGTAACCTAACATCTTACCTTACCAGAATCGCGGCCGTACGATTTTTCAAAAGCCGCGCCTCCGACGTCTTCTGTTCCCTGATAGGCGGAACATTCAGCTTCCCAGGAGGCACTGTGTTCAGTGTTCGCCTATCACGGAGGCCCTCTCGTCCGAGGACGAGCGGGCCTCCGTGATAGGCGGACACTAAACACAGGACGAGAGGCCCTCCGTGATAGGCGGACACTGAACACAGTGCCTTCATGGGAAGATGATTGTTTCCGCCTATCACGGAACAGAAGACGTCGGAGGCGCGGCTTTTGAAAAATCGTACGGCCGCGATTCTGGTAAGGTAAGATGTTAGGTTACCGGCGTATAAGACGACCCCCGACTTTTAAGAAGATTTTAAGGGGTTAGAAAGTCATCTTATACGCCGGAAAATACGGTATGTTGGTTTTTATTCAATAAAACCTACCCTTTTTGATCTATACCACGTGGAGGCTTTTTTTCACTTTATATCTTTCCTGATTTGTTTTTTTGGTCTTTCCATCATGTTGCTCAAATTTAGTGTTCCAACTTCACAGTTACTCGTATAACTACCCAAAGCCGTTCCTGGAGTTGTCTGGGTACCTATGATCGTCTTGGAAGTCCGCTGATCCTGGCTTTCTTTGCTCGATTGACTCATTGTCCCCAACATTCGAGTCCACTAAGAGTGCATACCCCACATTTCCGGTCGAAGATACATTATCCCTGATGTTTCATGTGTTTGCCTAGTTATTGTGCTTCACTTCTGAGCAACAACCATTCCAGTTGAACTTTATGTGTTTACTACACAAATTCATCCATGTTTCCATTTATTTATATATGTTTTGTTATATTTAAGATCCACTATTACAAATTGTGTATTCATTTTTTAAGCGCTACATTACTTCACTTACCTTGTTTTACTAATCGTTGTCACATTTTTATGTAGCAGCTGTCCACTATCCATTGGGTTAGCGCAGAAATACCCATCATTTACAGATAGACAGATAGAAGAGAATGTGTCACTCCAAATAAAATAATAAAATTTACAATGAAATTCCATGGCAGCGGGTAAGGACACTGCAGCTGAGATTGGTTATCTATATAGACAATAGGGTCTATGTATAAAGCGTTTTTGGTATGAAATGTCGGTTTTATTTTATGCATAATATATATATATATATATATATATATATATATATATATATATATATATTTAATTATTTTTTAACATTCAAACACAAGTCCATTTTAGGGATGTAGTTAATACTTCGTTAAAGTGTTTGTTACCCCAGCATTTCATATTCCTGATATGTGCCTGCTGTATCATATACTTGTATGAAAAAAGTTTCCTGTTCTCTTTGTATTGCTTCCCTTGTGTGAAATCCCTGGTGTTCCTGACAGTCCCTCTGCTTTCCTATTAGAAACTGACCACACTAACAAGGAGAACACACTATAGTCAGTTCTCTAGCCATGCTGGGAACTCAGCCTGCATTCCTCCAATGATCAGTCTTGCACAGAAACCCCCACCCATCCCACTCCCTTCTGCACATTCACTCCTAAGATCAGAATACTGTTGCTTTTCCTCTCCTCAGCTCTTATGCAGCTCAGAACAGAGGGAATGTGATCATTCAGAAGAAAAAAAAAATTATATATATTTTTTTATACCTTTACAGAAATGTTTTGCCTTTCATTTCATTTAAAATTAAACTGAATAGGTTGTTCTACAAGGTATTTTGTTTATAATCACTTTAAGTACAATTTATCTACATAGAAGAACATTAGTTGTGTGAGCAGTATGTTACAGGAACATTGCTGCATAAATCCATCATGGCTACACTGTTGTTGAATGAAGCTCTCATTTATAATACTATAGATGCCATGATTTGTCATATGTCAATATATATCACATTATAAAAACAGATGACGACTGCTAAACATCCATACAACAGACTTGCACAGTACTTTACAGTACCCAGATGATTTTCCCTCTGCACAACTTTCATTGAAGCTTCAGAATATTTGTAAAAAGTATTTTCTTTAATTATTATTATCCCTGCCCACAAGGAGCTTACAATTTAACATCCATAACTCACATTCATATATTCACATACTATGGCCAATTTAGAAAGGAGCCAATTAACCTACCAGCATGTCTTTGGAGTGTGAGAGGAAAACAGAGTACCCGGGGGAAAACAACGCAGACACAGGGATAACATGTAAACTCCTTATTAACTTTTGTTTACCCTTTCAAGCAATTCACGCAAATAAGTACATTTAAACATAAATCAACCAAATGGACCAAAGTAATATAAAAAGGCTGGTATGATAACGTAACCATAAATTGATGTCTTAGGCTCTGTTTCCACTATTGCAACTCCAAAGTCGCGCAATTTACAATGCATCTTTGCAATGCAATTTTTAATGAAATGTCATGCGACCAGATAAAGCCATGTGAAAACAAGTTGCACCGGAATCGGAACAAAGTAGTGCAAGAACCTTTTGTTTCTGTGACTTGAGTTGCACCAATTAGAAAACAATTTATTTAATTTAATTAAAAAACTAACAACAACAATTTACAAAGCCATCTACAACTCCCCCTGCTACATCACTAGCCTAGTCTCAAAAAAACAACCAAAATTGTTCTTATCGTTCCTCCAAGACTTTGTGCTCTCTAGCTCCCTTATCACCTTGTCCCACTCTCGCCTTCAGGACTTTCCCCCAGCATCTCCCATCCTATGGAACTCTCTATCCCAATATGTCCAATTATCTCCTACTCTGTTTGCTTTTAGACGACCCCTGAAAACCCATTTCTTCAGGAGCAGCTTATCCTGCTTCAAGCTAACAACTGTTATCCATCGCCTCCTCCCCCACAGGTATTACTGTTTGTATCACTTAACCCTCCCTCCTAGATTATAAGCTCTAACGAGCAGGGCCCACTCGTTAGATTGTAATCCTGTAATAAATTGTATTGTAACTGTACTGCCCAAACTGTTGGTGCTATATAAATTCTGTATAATAATAATAATTAATTTTTAATATTCAAAGAAAACTACCCCACCCATCAATGTCTCCATGCTTTATTTGCAGAAAAATTATATAGAACCCCCCCCCCCCTAGCATTTCAGGTTGTGGCAATCTTGAGTAAGGGCAGATGTAACATCTACTTCCTGGGATCCATCCTGGGAGCTCACCCAGACAGGAAGGTGTTCTTAGTTGAGAACACCTCCTCCCCATCTGAGGGCTCCTGGGATGTATGACATCATTTGCCTCAGCATGAAAACTAGAAAGTAACTAAATAAATGTAATATAAATTGTTTAAAACAAGTAAATACAATATACTTTCCTATTTATTTAATAATGCTAGCGGCATAAGGACTAAAAATAGTCGATGTTGATTGAGAAAGTGAAATTCCACTTTAAAAGAGTTGGAGAACATATGTACACTATCTTGCCTGCCAAAGGGTGGTAATTTTGTTCAGTCTTGTGATCTAGACACTCATGCCAGAGATTTCACCTTGTTCATTGCAATTAAGCACTGGAGTACCAGCTTAGTCTAGGACTAACTTTATTCTACAGCTTTGGACAAGAAAACAGCAGCACTATGGTGTTCTATCCTTGTATCAACAAGTTTAAAGTTTTAAATAGACAATACTGTGTACTGTAGCAGAAAATTACTGCATCATATTGTTGACTTAACAGGGGATTTTAGCATATAAACATATTTACTTACTTCATACAAGCTGCATAAAGTAATTATTTTATCATGTTTAATGAATGAATATGCTATATATATATATATATATATATATATATATATATATATATATATATATATATATATATTCCTCATAAAGCACCCCTTCCATTGTGGCTGAATGGACATACTGTTCACTGCATTTCTCAACTTTGATGCATATACAGCACATCTCCCTATCATCTCTGTGGTGAGCCCAGGCTGTAATGACCATGCAGTTCAGGTAAGCAGTTATCAAGATCAACCTTTTTCCAAATTTGTGCACTGAAGAAGATATAAAATATATTTAATATTTTATTAAAACCAAAGAGAAATCACTAAGCTGGCTGAAGTAAAGACATGTAGTCTGTATGTATGACCAGGGCCGTCTTAATAGCATCATGGGCCCCTGGGCAAAGTAATGCTTGGGGCCCCTGCAATGGAAACAGAGTAACCCTCCGGGCATTCCAAGCCTTTCGGTGCAAACAGTGCTGGACAGCTCACCATGACACCATCCACAATGCTACTGGGGTGGGGTCAGAGCATCACTGGAGCTTTGCCCTGCCCCTCCCTGCTGGCTGTGATATAATAGGTATTGTTCTGCACAGGATGGGGCACCGCTGCCAGCCTGCCTCCCCTGTGTATCCATCACTCTCAGTGCCATCATGGGGCCCCCAATTTCGGGGAAAGCGTGGGATCCAGGACCAGCTTTGGGGAAATTGCAGGGACCCCCATGCCGCTGGGGCCCCTGGGCAGTGCCCAGGTATGCCCTCTCATTAAGACAGCCCTGTGTATGACAGAATCGTTTTGCCACTATGACAGACTATTTTAGTGAATTGAGTAGAACGTGCATGTCGTAAAGTGCAAGAGGAATGTTACAAATGTAAAATTGCCTCTTTGTAGATATAGCTATCAACCCAGCTGCAAAGGCCCTTCTTCATCTGAATGCACCATGACCTCAATGCTCTATGTACCTTGTATACATCAATATAGTTTAACATGGAGGCTACAAGGATTATGTATCGACACATCTGCATTTACAAGAAGCCATATATTGATTACTCTTTAGTAACCATTGCTAATTACAGCTAGTAATTGTTTATCTAGAGGTACATGCAATTCAATATTTGTATTTGCTAAATGCCTTATGCACGATGTTTCTTATAATTTATATATTCACTTTCAGCCTAATGGGGTTAGAAGAGTCATTTTCTCAACCTTCAGAACATATCATAGTAGATCAGGAGTTATAAATAAGAAGGCCAGTATGGTGGCCTGAGTATATGGGAGGAGCCCTGAGGGTATTTAAGCAGCCTACTCACACATGCTCTTTGTCGGTTCAGTGTGCAGTACTACACGTCACTGGGCTGACTCTTCCCAGCTCACCTCATGTCCGTGAGTCTGCTCATTCAATCACATTTGACACCCTCCTGTCCTTCCCTTTTTCAGGGCACTTCTCAGCATATCCTTCTTCAATTAACTACCCATGACTTACCTTGGGTAGGCCCCCTTTTCTTGGCATACTGACCAGACCACCAAGGCACACTTCAGGTCTATTTATGTTGTAAGTCTTGTCGCGTGTTTATTTGATCCACATCTCTCTCGGTCAGAGGGTAACGACCATACTGTACCTGTTGCCGAGAATGTGTTTCCAGCGCGACAGCATCGCGCTGATTCTCGGCGTCAGGTTGCCGACATCTCGCACTCGCTGGAATAGACAAAGCACATTCCAGCGAGCGCGTCATAGAAGCGACGGGAATCCGACGTCACAGAAGAACAGGCTGGCCGCCGCTAGTAATTGAGCCAACACACGAAGATAGCGGCGGCCAGCCCTGAAGGAGAAGGCACCGGAGAGCGAGCGGGAGAAGAACCAGAGAGCGGAGAAGATGGGAGAAGACCCCCGGTGAGTGGAAAAAGAAGGCCCCCCGGAGAGTGGAAGAAGAAGGCCCCCCTGGAAAAACAGCTAAAGAAGACAGGGGGGTCCCCGGAGCTGTCTAATAAATTACTCTAAAAACCCTGTGTTGTGTGTTTATTTTCTTTTACACTTTGCCTCCAGGTGAATGAGTAGGGGTACAATGTACCCCATATTCATTCACCTAGGGTGGGGGGCCGGTATCTGGGGGCCCCCTTATTAAAGGGGGCTCACAGATTCCGATAAGCCCCCTGCTCGCAGACCCCGACAACCAACGGCCAGGGTTGTCGGGAAGAGGCCCTGTCCTTATCAACATGGGGACAGGGTGCTCTGGGGTGGGGGGGCCCCGCAGTGTGCCTCCCTGCCCCAGAACATCCAACCCCCCCATGTTGAGGGCATGCGACCTGGTAAGACTCAGGAGGGGGGGCCGCTCGCTCGTCCCCACTCCCCTCCTGACCGGCCGGGCAGCGTGCTTTGGATACGGGTCTGGTATGGATTGTGGGGGGACCCCCACGGCAGTTTTTTGGCGTGGGGGGGGGTCTCCTTACAACCCATACTAGACCTAAGGGCCTGGTATACCCCTGGGGGGGAAGCCATGCCGGTTTTTTATTTAAAATTTTGCATGGAGTTCTCCCTCTCAGGATTCATACCAAACACTGCAGCTAGAATTGGCGGGAATCCAAGTCGGATTCCCATCGCTTCTATGACGGCTTTGTCTCCATCGCGGCAAGCCACCTCGGCGCTGGCTCCCGCGATGGGGCTCGTAGGTGGTCAATCTCGCCGACAAAGGGAGCGAGATTGACACAATATCGCAGTCACCCACTGTAAATATTGTTTGTACCATCTATCATGGAAAGGTACTTGTGGCAGGATTCTTATCATGACTGAATGTGACTAAAAGCAGTTGAGACTAAAGCTAAACAGCAGATAGTCTGTGAATCAGGAAAATAAACTATAAGAAATACCAAATAAATGTGTTCTACAACCAAAGATAAAACATTGAAATGAAATAAAATGACAACCTTGCTCTAACCTTGTCTATCAGTGTATTTTCTTTCTTCTTCTTCCTGCAGGCTATGATATTTTGAAATTGCAAACCAGGGGCACTGTTTAATCAATGGCATATATAGTATGTCGTCTGTCTCAAAGGAATTGTAATAATGCTTGCCTTGGAACAGATCAGGCAAAGCAGTTTGATGGTTGATTCAAAGTATCACAAAAATGCCTAAATATTCAAAATGTTTTGGACAAGAGTTTAGCACCTAAAGTTACAAAGCTTAGTTCACTTAATATGCAAGATAGGCTGCTGTGACATGCATTTGTGTATTTGTAAGGGAAGACACTTGCCCCCTTCTTCTGCCGAGTGGCAGATTGGGAATGTTAGCACCAGCTGCTCTGTAGTTATGTGCTGCAAGCCTAAACAGGTTTCCCTCCATGTTTTTGCTACTGGTATGGGGTCCAACAATCTGCAGCAAAAATACCAATGCATGTGAGCATCCAAACTAAAAATATGGCTACCATGCAATGGCTGAATTCATGACATCTTATTTAAAAGGCACACACTAGACTTTAAAGTTCACCTTTTATAACATGTCACATGTTAAACCCACATTCAAGGTGTAACATGTTATGAAAGCACTGGCCCCAGCTCTGACAGCTAGTGTGTGTGTGTGTGTTTGGTCTTCTCCTCCCCACTAGCTGTCAAGAAAAAAAAAACTCATTCATAGCGGTTGTCTGCTTGTAGTTCTCAATGAACTACCACAGCACTGTGGAGTGCTGTGGTAGTTCAATTCATGCTTCCTGTCAGAATGTATTGGTTTCCTTATATAAGGTACGAGGAAGCAGATACATTGGCAGGTCTGCAGGAGAACTGCATGGCATTTGTGATCTGACGATCGCTGGTACAATGCTTTACAGGATCCTGCAACAAAAATAATAAATTCACATTTTTTACTTACAAAAAAAAAAAATGTGCATTTAATATTTTTAAGCAAAAGATGAACTTAGTCAAAGCTAGCCTAACAATTATAATCCCATTTGGTGCTGCAACTATATATCTGCATGAATTCTGAAAATTGCCAGCATAGTTTCTCTAGACAAAAATTTGGAATTAAGAGACAAGGCCTCATACTGTATATGTAGAGCCAGAATGCCATGTTGAATGTGTAGGAAGAATAAGGAAACATAGGAGAAAAATCTCTGATCTGTGAAAATGGTAGTGATGGAAAAAAAAAAAAATTTCGGTGTTGGTGGCCATAGTAAGACAAGTTGTAAGGTGTAGATTACCTAACAGAAAGAGAGTAAATAAAGACTGCCTGATAAAGGTGCCTGTCAGCACAAGGAGAACAGCAGGGTCACGTTTTGTAGTTTCATAGCAGCTGCTAGCGATAATCGCAAGAGAATATGGCAGGTTGCTTGTACCCAAGTTGACCAATAAATTAAATTGGTACACTCAGCCTGCCCATTAGCGGTTCACACTATTCGAACCAGGTATGGCCGGCCTTAGTTGCATTGGTGTCTGTCGGCTACATCAAGAACTGAATGCCTGAAGTCCTCTTTTCTATATGTATTTCAAGGATTCATTTTTAATTGTATCTGCAGTGTACCTTTGACGTGTGGCAAGCGTTTATGATATATAAATTGGTGTTCAATTCAGGAGAACAAAACTAGAAGGTGTAGTTTGAGCCAGAACAATAAAAATGTCAGAAAATAAATAAGGAGGTTGCTTTGCTTTATAGTTCTCTGTACCTTTGCATATTGATTGATTTTTCATATATTGGGAAGATAATTACATTTTCTATTTTCTGGCACCAATGTGTACCCCACTTTTAAGTATACAATGGGGTTTATTTACTAAAGCTGGAAAGTGAAAAATCAGGCTCACTTCTGCATAGAAAACAATGAGCTTCTAACCCCAGTTTGTTCAATTAAGCTTTGGTAATAAAATCTGAAAGCTCATTGGTTTCTGTGCAGAAGTGAGCCTGATTTTGCACTTTCCAGCAATAGTAAATAAACCCCATTGTGTACTTAAAAGTGGGGTATGCCTGTAATGATTAGTGGAAGTTGCAGAAATCTTTAGAATCTTAACTTTAAACACATCAAAAATCAAGTTAGTAAGTCTGAAGCAGCTATAGGTAGGGCTTCAAAAATATTAGCGGTCCCTATTAGATGATCTGGATCCCTACTTTTACCATGACTGAAACTTTTAAAATGTAGAGGACAGTTCACATGCTGCCAGGAAAGGTTTAAAATTGCATGCCATGCAAGGCTTTTATGCAGGGACAATACACAGCACAAAGCACATTTATGAGTCTTCATCTATATTTTATTTTATTAAACATAAAAGGGATAATGTCCCTGCTATTTCAGTAACAAATACTTTAAAATATTGAACAAGAATATGTCTGGTATGCATAAAAAATTCCAGTAAAAACAAATTACCTAATTGTCAAGTACAAATAAATTGTTAAAAACAATACTTTAGTTAAGTTTCAATGACAGCAATGCTCAGCTCTATGTCCATAGTAAATTTTACAGCCACATCACAATTTATAATTACCGTATTTATCTGCGTATAACATGCACAGGCGTATAACACGCACCCTAACTTTAAGAGTGAAGTTTCACGAAACAAAACTTTCCACAGCCCCCTGCGTATAACACACAGGTACAGTTTACCCTCTATTTTCACGGTAAAAAAGTGAGTGTTATACGCCAATAAATACAGTATATGTGACTTAACATGGGATGCCAATTTACTGTATACAACAAAAAACAATATATAAAAGGGAACATGTAAAGCTAGATTACGGGACTTTGATTAATAGACTGCACAGCTCCTAAATCACCTAAATCTCTTCCAGGGTCTCAAACAGACACTCAGAACACATAGTCCATATTCCTCACAGAGATAGTAACGCCTAGTTTTGACAGCTTCTTCATCTGTAGACAGCAAGTAATGTGCAGCGAAAGATGGAAGCACTCCGTACAGACTTATGTCAATGTGCTTCAGGAGCTTGCAGGCTGATGGTGTCGCTGGTGTCTCTGCCCTAAAAGTTCTGAATATCTGTCAGCAATCGGTAAGGAGCTGTAGGATTCATCTGGTGTTGGGGCATTGGTCTGGAGGCATATAAAGGAGAAAATTGAATGTAAGGGTCATGAATGAACTGAGGATGCAGTTGGCATTACTTTAGGGGACATGGGGACACTCAGAAAGCATGGCATGAGGGGGGCACAGTGCTAAAGATTAAAAGAGCATGTGAAAGATGGAAGCTCTGAGAAAGAATGGAAGCATTAAAGGCTTGTGGGGCATGGGGGTTTTGAGATTGGATATGATGAATGAATGAATGAATGAAAAACTTATATAGCGCGGCACATGCGAACTGAATCGCCTCTGGTGATGAGAAATGGCATGAGGAGGGGGGGTGCTGATTATTGGTGAAATGAGATGGATTAGAGCATTAAGGATTGAGTCAACTCAATCTGTTTTAGCATGAGTCACCCTGTTTCCAGGATCTTTTCCCTGGTCACATGACCCCTTACTTAAATCTGGCCATAGTCTGAAATCCCTAGATTTCAAAGAAAAGCTCCTATTGTATCTGACCATCAGTGCATCAGACAACTCTACTGACTTCCATGGCACCCTAAAGCAAGGTTGACCCTGGCTACAGAAACCAGATACCTCATGGCAATGCTTGTTATCCTGACAGATAATCATTTACACACAATTATCCCTAATAGGTCCTGAAATCTTTTCTCTAGTGTGTCAGTATGAAGCAGCCACATTTTCAGTCAGTCCTGTGTGATTAAGAAAAATAAAGAAATGTTTCAATCAGATAATTTGTAATCAGTACTATGTGATAAAAAAAAAAAAATAGAGAATGTATAGATCCTGCATGTGAACTGAACATACAAGAAACCCCTGCAGCAAAATTCTGTTTTAGTCACAAAGTGGAGTTCATTTACTAAAGGCAAATAGGCTGTTCACTTTGTAAGGAAATTTTGCGTTAGCTTAACACATTTTTGCTTGCACATGATTGATGGAAGTCAGCAGAGTTTCACCACATTCACTAAGTTAAGTGGAAATTTCCATGCAAAACAAACAACCTTTTTGCCTTTAGTAAACCAACATCAAATGTTGTTTTCTGGAATATGTAATAAAAAATGCACAGCAAGAAGCGTGTATTTAATTCAAGTCATGGTCATGGCACATAGCTGCCACTGTGCAGAGAATAATATAGTGTGCATAGCGAACAGATAAACAGCAACAATAAAAAACAAAGTTAAATATGATTCGGGGGGGGCCGTGTATGCGGATGTTGTTCCGGCGCCCCCTATTGTCCAGGTCTTCGACATGGCGCTGCATGTCTCTTAGCATGAGGCGGTGGTCTGAGGCCTGAATTTGAGTGTGATGTACTGCTAATTTAGTCTCTTGAATTTCCTCCTCTGCCATCTCTACTCTGTCAGCTAAGTGTTTGATGCCTGTTTGGAGGACTTGGATTTCAGCATGGCAGGTCGCCTTGACGTCCTACACTGAATGCCCTCTTCATTCTGCTCTGCTCTTAAAAGTCCAGGAATCACACAAATCGCCACCAGAAATGTCCTGCTGCCTATCAGCATGCTTCTCAGACACTAGATCAGGCATTTTCTTAGCGCATTGACATCTCAAATTTTATTTTTTTATGAAAAACAATGGCATTTTCCAGCATATTTACCCTTTTTCTAAATTGTGCAAACACAAAAAATGCATTGTACTTTGTTAGAAGGAGCTTCAAAAGTGTAAATCTCATGTGCTTTGTTATTTTATATGACAACACAAGACAAAAAGGGTGCACCAACCTTGTGCATTACCTCGGATACCATTTATTGTAAGACTACATGAGTGATATACTCAAAAAAAACAACTTGATCCTAGGCTCATAGAATCACTAGCAAACCAGCCTCAATACAGAACACACACACTGTTGATTTAAAGGCAACATTCCATGACAAAAGCAAAAACTATTGTGTTTCCAGTGCTGTGACACTGGTTCCCCACTAAATCAAAATTTTTGCACTTAGTTACAAGTTGTGCTCATAAGTTTATGTACCCTGGCAGAATTTATGATTTCTTGGCCATTTTTCAGAGAATATGAATGATAACACAAACTTTTCTTTCACTCATGGTTAGTGTTTGGCTGAAGCTATTTATTATTATCAATCAGCTGTGTTTACACTGGTTAAATCATTATCACAACAGAAACTACCCAAAGTTTTCATACCCTAGTTCCTAACACTGTATATTGCCCCCTTTAACATCATTGACAGTTTGAAGTCTTTTGTGGATGACGCTCTTTATCTTCTCAGATGGTAAAGCTGCCCATTCCTCTTGGCAAAAAGCTTTTAGTTCCTGTAAGTTCTTGGGCTATCTTGCATTAACTGCACCCCAGAGTCGCTCAATGATATTGAGGTCAGGAGACTGAGATGGCCACTCCAGAACCTTCACTTTATTTCACTGTAGCCAATGACAGGTCGACTTGGTCTTGTGTTTTGGATTGTTGTCATGTTGGAATGTCCAAGTACGTCCCATGTGCAGCTTCCTGGCTGATGAATACAAATGTTCCTCCAGTATTTTTTGATAGCATACTGCATTCATCTTGCCATCAATTTTGGCCAAATTTCCTGTGCCTTTGTAGCTCACACATCCCCAAAACATCAGCAATCCACCTCTGTCTTTCACAGAAGTAATTGTGTATGGCGTATTGAAAGCACAATACTTTGTGGCATTTGCGTAGTAATGTCTTTCTCCTGGCAACTTGACCATGCAGCCTATCTTTCTTCAAGTGCATCCTTATTGTGCATCTTGAAACAGCCACACCAAATGTTTTCAGAGAGTCCTGTATTTCACCTGGAGTTATTTGTGGGGTTTTCTTTGCATCTTTAACAATTTTCCTGGCAGTTGTGGCTGAAACTTTTGTTGGTCTATGTTTCAACGAAACCCCTTATTTTCCACTTCTTGATTAAAGTTTGAACACTGCTGATAGGCATTCTCAATACCTTAGATATCTTTTTATATCCATTTCCTGTTTTATACAGTTCAACTACCTTTTCCCGCAGATCCTTTGACAATTCTTTGGTTTTTCCCATGACTCCGAATCCAGAAACGTCAGTGCAGCACTGGATGAAAGATGCAAGGGTCTGTCAGGAGTATAGAAACTCATTGACCTTTTATATACACACACACTATTTACAAGCAAGCAGATCAGGACGGTTACCTTTAATAGCCATTCAAACCCATTTGTGTCAACTTGTGTGCATGTTATCAGGCCAAAATCCCCAGGGTATGTAAACTTTTGATCAGGGCAATTTGGGTAGTTTCTGTTGCGATTATGATTTTAAAAAGTAAACACGGTTGATTGATAATAAATGGCTTCAGCCAAACACTAACCATTGAGTGAAAGAAATGTTGTTGTGCTATCATTCATATTCTCTGAAAAATGGCCAAGAAATCATAAATTCTGCCAGGTTATGTAAACTTATGAGCACAACTTGTAACTCATAAGTGCAAAACTTTTGATTTAGTGGGGAACCAGTGTCACAGCAGTTTTAACAATGAACTATTCTATCCATAATGGAATAATTGGCTTTATATATACTTTAACCACTTGTCTACAGGGCACTTACACCCCCCTCCTGTCTAAGCCATGTTTCAGCTTTCAGCGCTGTTGCACTTTCAATGATTATTGCACGATCATGCAACACTGTACCCAAACATTTTTTTTATTTTTTTCTTATTATTATTGTTTTTATGGTTTTTTTTTGTTACTTTGTTTCTATCAGTAAATTTTGTAACTAAGTAATTTTTCACCTTCACTGATGTGCGCTGATGAGACGGCACTGATAGGCATTGATGAGGTGGCACTTATGGGAACTAATAGGTGGCACAGATGAGCACTGATAGGCGGCACTGATGGGAACTGTTAGGTGGGCACAGATAGGTGGTACTGATGGGCACTGCTGGGCATTGATGGATGGCATTGATCGACAGCAGTGATGGGCACTGATTTGTGACACTATATTGCTATACAGTGATCAGTGCCCTGGTTACATTCCTAGATATCCCCCTGCGTGGAGATGCCACTGATTGGCTTTCCTCGCCACACATTCTGTCAGTGTGAAGCGAGGAGAGCCGATTACCGGCATCTCCATGTTTACATGTGTTCATCTGTGATTGGATACAGCCAATCACATGGTTAAAGAGCCACACATGCGGCCCTTTATAGAGATTAAGGTCACGCTACGCGTGTGAGAGCGACCATTCTGGGACACCGTCATATGCATCATCCCAGAATGAGAGCCGCACCACCCACCGTCATTTGACCATGGGTGGGCAGCAACTAGTTAGGAAAACAAAGAAAGCAAAAGCAGCTAGGCTAGAGCGCAAAAAAAGTAGAAGACATTTTATTTTTTTTAACCAAAGGCAAATCCATTTTTCACTATAAGTGCACTGCAAATGCACTTGGAAGTGCAGTCACTGTAGATCTTAGGGGAAGATCTGAAATGAAGGGAAGCTGTGCTGATTTCATCACCCAATCATGTGCAAGCTAAAATGCTGGTTTTTTTTCCCCTTACATGTTTCCCTCAGACCTACAGTGACTGCACTTGAAAGTGCACTTGCAGTGCAAAGTGGAGTTGCCTTTCATAAATAACCCCCATTGTATTTTGTAGTCTGGGTTCAAATTGGAAGCAAAGCATAGCTGCCTATGTAGTATCCTATGACAAGAGCAGGTCTGTGTATTCAAAGTCTGGGTTTTAAGACTTGGTACTTTCAAACACAAGGCCGGATGCTGGCTGTATGTTATTGTTATCTATTGGCTTCTTCCCACTCATTGACTCCTCAAATGTCTAATGTAGTCAAACAGTAACAGGAACAGAATGTTTAGCAAGGTAGAGGCAATTGTTTTATTGTCCAAGAGGCAATCTAAATTAGACTTTATGATTGCATTCAAGTTTCAGATTGGTGGAATATGTACTTGCAAAATTGTAGTCATGTAGAATGACCGACATACGGAGTGTGTAGCACCAATGTCAACATTTTGGGTGTGAAAGATTCCTTCTACTTCAGTAGATAGTTAGAATAATGCAAAGAACATTTATCTTGCTGTCTCAAGCACATTGATGTGTCTATGTATAGAGTGTCCTTCAGAGGCTCATACTGCTTGTCATTCTCTGCTAAAACACTGGCAGTCCCCATACTGTACAAGCACAAAGATAAATTCTGATAACCTGCCACCTGAGTCATTTATAATGACCCCTCGGAATGTCACTTCATGGAAGCATGGATTTCTTAGATTATGTTACTGCAATGATTTCTACTACACAAAAAAGAAACATCATACACTACCACAAATGCCATTTCTCTGAACTATGCTAACCTGTGATACACAATGGTCTATTTGTTGATCCATTCCACAAAATATTTCAATAGTTGATAAAACAGGCGATTGTCCATACATTGTATATACATCTTCTGCCATAGATTGCACAGTGACTGTGTTTGATGGCATGGCACAGTGGTGTGAATTGATGGCATAGTGACTGCATTTAATGGCATGGCACAGTGGTGATAATTTATGGCACAGTGGTGACAATTGATGGCACAGTGGCTGTGTTTGATGGCATGGCACAGTGACTGCATTTGATGGCACAGTGGTAACAATTGATGGCACATTGGCTGCATTTGATGGGCACAGTTAGGCTGCAATTTTTTCTTTTCGTTTGCGCCCCCCCCCCCCCCCCCAAAGATTTTGAGCACCAGCCGCCACTGGATTGGTTGTTTTGGCCAACTGCAGACCAGACCTCGCTGCATTTTTCTATTAAATAACTACCAATCAAAATATTACTTTTTATTCGTTTTAGAGTAATTAGAATGATGGAAGACATTTTATAACTGGCTGCTAGGATTTACTGTGCATTGCACATTTTTCTTAACCTGCATAATAAAGGCTGATTCCAAGGTGTTGTGGATAAAGAGACTAGGTTATCATGGTCACTTTATTTTTATCAATAATTCATGGAAAGGAATAACAGACAATGTGTATTGACTACTGGATGGATTAATGATGAATTACTGCCTTGTGCTAATGCTGAACTCAGCTAAGATAGCAGCCTTTCACACACCCGAGCAGGCACTTGGCTTTACATTGAAAGCCAAAAGAAACATTACAGATTGTTTCTTTCTTCCCATGAGCAATCGTCTGTAATATATAAATATCCAGAAACTCTAAACCTCTGGTAGAGAGTGCTGAGCAAGCGCCTTACATCTCTCTGCAAAACAAGAGCCTGTGAGACAGAAAAACTAAAATGAAATAGAGAAAAAAACGTTCTATATGCTTGGAAAACTGGGTCATTTTTTGGACTACAGGTCGTCATCTCTTAGAAGATGTGATATTTAAAATGGAAATTCCACATCTTTAGCTTGCACTGCCTAAGCAACCATGCCTGTGGTGTTTTAGTTTTAAACTAAGCTAAACTCACACTAAAATGATCACATTTTTCATACTGAACGTTTCCATTAATCTAAAAAAAATTAAAATTAACCTTCCCTACACCTTCAAGATCTAAAACTAAAAGTGCTGCATAAGAACAAATGCTCCATGATGCCTGCTAATACCTCTCTTCGCGGGGGGGGGAATACACTTTTGTAGCCTGAGATCACTTGCACTTTACTATTGAAACCTTAAAGGTGCTGTAAACGAAAAAAAAAATGTCACCTTAATGCAATCTATGCATTAAGGTGAAAAAACATCTGAAGATGTTCCTATAGTGACCCATTAACTTATTGATTTTGGGTATATGCCTCATCAACCTTTGCCAGTAAGGCCCCGTACACACGGTCGGACCGAACCGATGAGAATGAACCAAAGTTCAGTTTCATCGGACCAAACCGACCGTGTGTATAGGCCATCGGTCTGTTTTCCTTCGGTCCAAAAAAAAAACATGCTTCAAAACCGAACCGATGGACCGCTGCCCGATCGGACCAAACCGATGGTTATTACAGAAAAGCATTGGTTCAAAACCTGTGCATGCTCAGAATCAAGTCGACGCATGCTTGGAAGCATTGAACTTCGTTTTATTCAGCACGTCGTGTGTTTGACGTCACCGCGTTCTGACCCGATTGGATTTTGGACTGACGGTGTGTACACATATCAGGCCGTACGGCCACTTCAGAGGTGAACCGATGAAAACGGTCCGACAGACCAGTCACATCGGTTTGGTCCGTATGGTTTGTTGGTCAAGGGGGCCAGCAGGCAGGCAAGGCTTTTGCCAAGGCAGAATGTAGAGGTTTCTGATAGCAAATGCAAGTAAATCGCAGAAGAAGGTGGCAGCAGGTACCACCAATAATTTTTTTAAGTAAAAGTACATTTTAGACCTAATGTATGTAAACAAAATTCAGCTTAAAGCTCTGGTGGTAGACTGTCCCCTGGCATCATCACATCCAATGCAGGGCTATAGACCCTACATTGCTATTGATGATGTAAGGAACTTATACCACTTGAGTGTAGAGAAGACTCTGTGTGGACCAGTCTAGAAGCATGGAGGAGCAATATCTTCTTTTTAGTTTGTGCCTATGCCATTACTGTACAAACAGATTTGCTTTTTTGGTTGTGCCCTGTTGGTCTTATTATTTTACTGAAAGACAAACTGACAGATATTGGATTGAAGATAATAGATGCTATACAGTCTAAAAATCAACAATGCTCCTGACAGCTATAGGACAACGAGTCAATTTATAAATAATGTTTCCAACCAAGTTTTACACACTACCACAGGATTCACATATTTTTCCAATTGAACCCAGTGAGGCCTAGTACACACGAGAGGATTTATCCGCGGATACGGTCCAGCGGACCGTTTCCGCGGATAAATCCTCTCTAGGATTTCAGCGGATTTGGATCCGATGGAGTGTACTCACCATAGGATCGAAATCCGCGATGACGTGTCGCGCCGTCGCCGCGATGATGACGCGGCGACGAGCGCGACGCTGTCATATAAGGAATTCCACGCATGCGTCGAATCATTACGACGCATGCGGGGGATCCCTTCGGACGGATTGATCCGGTGAGTCTGTACAGACCAGCGGATCAATCCGTTGGGATGGATTCAAGCGGATAGATTTGAAAGCATGTCTTCAAATTTATATCCGCTTGAAATCCATCCCAGGGGATAAAAATCTGCGGAAACAGATCCACTGGATTGTACACACCATAGAATCTATCCGCTGAAACCGATCCGCTGAGATTTTTCAACGGATGGATTCTATGGTGTGTACGGGGCCTTAAAGTTGGGTAAGAGTAGGTAAAATAATTTATAAAAAAGGCCCTGTCAGAAAGTTTTATGAATTTTAGTTTAAATAATTTATAAATAGACCCAGATGTGTTAATTTGAGAACATACAATTCCAGCGGAGGGGGTGTCCCCCTGTCAGAACACAATAGAGCAGCAGGGGAGATCACTATACTAACTAGTGGCGCGTACTAGGCTTTAGTATAATCTTTCAGGTGGAGCGTGTCTGCAGCTTGCAATCTGCATTTAAACTTTTTGATTGGACAACTAGTGCATGCTTCTATATAATGGTATTGAGCAAGCGTCCAGGTGCGGACAAGAGCTACCCTAAGGCCCCATACACACGGAAGGAATTTATCCGCGGATACGGTCCAGCGGACCGCTTCCGCGGATAAATCCTCTTGAGGATTTCAGCAGATTTTAATGCGATGGAGTGTACTCACCATCGCATTAAAATCCGCGCCAAAATCCTCTGGCGATGACGTGTCGCGCCGTCGCCGCGATTATGACGCGGCGACGTGCGCGACGCTGTCATATAAGGAATTCCAAGCATGCGTCGAATCATTACGACGCATGCGGGGGGGATCCCTTCGGACGGATGGATCCGGTGAGTCTATACAGACCAGCGGATCCATCCGTTGGGATGGACTCCAGCAGATGGATATGTTCTGCATGTCAGCGAATATTCGATCTGCTGGAATCTATCCCAGGGGAGATATATCCGCGGAAACAGATCCGCTGGCGTGTACACACCATAGGATCTATCCGCTGAAACCCATTTGCTGGGATTTATCTGCGGATGGATTCTATGGTGTGTACGGGGCCTTACTCTTTATGTTAGTTTCCTGTCAAAAACAGTTGATATTATCTAACTGAATAAGGCAGAACCATAGAGCAGAATGCAGGGTGCAGTAACTCACATAAAACAAAACTTTTTTTTTTTTTGGTGCATATTAATAAACAGACATTACCTTCCTCATGGAAAGGCCTGTGATATATAAAAATAAGCCTAGCTCCTTTCTAGTAGCCTCTGGCTGCGTTACCTGCTGCACTACAAAGGCTGATGTTTATATTTTTGGTTTGAGATGATCATTGTGTAAATAAAGTACAAACCATCTCATACATAAAGAGCAGTCTTCTGTCAGTCGAAAACCAGTGAAAGGTTCTGTGGGATCGTACACATATTTACACTGCTTTTCAGGCCAAAACCTTTTGTTTAAATGTTTAGATTTGGATCATGTAAATTGCAGTTTGAACTTCTGTCATTATTTTATTACTCTCTTTATCTCTATTTAGTAGATTCCCGATCACTTCTTCCCCAGAGCTACCCTGAATATGAGGGTATGGAAGAGTGTTACTGTTAAACAAAATAAGGGGAACTCCAAAGCTGAAATACTTAACCACTTACCCCCCGGAACATATTGCTGCCTAAAGACCAGAGTACTTTTTGCGATTCGGGACTGCGTCGCTTTAACAGACAATTGCGCGGTCGTGCGACGTGGCTCCCAAACAAAATTGGCGTCCTTTTTTTCCCACAAATAGAGCTTTCTTTTGGTGGTATTTGATCACCTCTGCGTTTTTTATTTTTTGCGCTATAAACAAAAATAGAGCGACAATTTTGAAAAAAATGAATATTTTTTACTTTTTGCTGTAATAAATATCCCCCAAAAATATATAAAAAAACATTTTTTTTCCTCAGTTTAGGCCGATACGTATTCTTCTACATATTTTTCGTAAAAAAAATCGCAATAAGCGTTTATTGATTGGTTTGCGCAAAAGTTATAGCGTTTACAAAATAGGGGGTATTTTTATGGCATTTTTATTAATATTTTTTTTACTAGTAATGGCGGCGATCAGCGATTTTTTTTTCGGTATTGCGACATTATGGCGGACACTTCGGACATTTTTGACACATTTTTGGGACCATTGGCATTTTTATAGCGATCAGTGCTATAAAAATGCATTAGATTACTATAAAAATGCCACTGGCAGTGAAGGGGTTAACACTAGGGGGCGGGGAAGGGGTTAAGTATGCCTGGGTGTGTTCTTACTGTGGGGGGGGGTGGCCTCACTAGGGGAAACACTGATTTTCTGTTCATACATTGTATGAACAGAAAATCAGCATTTCCCCTGCTGACAGGAACGAGAGCTGTGTGTTTACACACACAGCTCCCGTTCCCCGCTCTGTACCGAGCGATCGCGTGTGCCCGGCGGCGATCGCGCCCGCCGGGCACACGCACGGGAGTCGGGGGCGAGCGGGGAGCGCGCGCGCGCGCCTCCGGCGGCGCGCACGCGCCCCCTAGTGGCGGCTATACGATAGGACGTATAGCTACGGGCTCTCGCCCAGGAGAGCCGACCTGCCGCCGTATAATGACGGTGCGCGGTCGGCTACTAGTTAAGATGAATGTCCTGACAGGAATTGGACTTTAAATATTAACTGTACCTAATTATACAAATTTTCACACAAAATTCTAAGAATTGTTTCCAATTTTATTACATTTAAAAAATATTGTAACGCCTTTAATATTTGTCCTTTCAGCCTTTAATAAAATGCCAATATTTTTTATACATTTTCTGAAGAAAAAAACATTTCTCCAGTATTGTAAGTTTGCATCCATCTTTCCTATAAACAAGCTGTTCCTGGTCACCAGTAGATGCTACTTTTTGGAGATGAGAGAACAGCTCACCATTATCGCAGAGCGCTAATCAAACTCATTTGGTGGCTGGTTTTCCAGCATGCTCGTCCGACAGACTGACATACACTCAGGCCGAATGTGAACTGGCAAATCTCTCCCGACACTCAGCCTGTGTGTTCCCGGATTTACCTTATAAGCAACTAGAGAGGCCGGGATTGCTTGTTTTAAAGCTCTTTTACTGTTTAACCACTTAAGGACCGCCCCCTGCTCATATACATCGGCAGAATGGCACGGCTGGGCACAAGCACGTACAGGTACGTCCTCTTTAAGTGCCCAGCCGTGGGTCGCGGGCGCGTGCCCCCGACCAGGTCAGAAGCTCCGTGACCACGGGACCCGTGGACCCGATCGCCGCTGGAGTCCCGCAATCGGTCTCCGGAGCTGAAGAACGGGGAGTCATGTGTAAACACAGCTTCCCCGTTCTTCACTGTGGCGCCATCATTGATTGTGTTTCCCTATAAAAGGGAACACACAATCAATGACGTCACACCTACAACCACACCCCCCTACAGTTAGAAACACAAACTGCAATTGTCATTTTCACAGTAAACAATGCATTTTTAATGCATTTTTTGCTGTGAAAATGACAATGGTCCCAAAAATGTGTCAAAATTGTCCAAAGTGTCCGCCATAATGTCGCAGTCATGAAAAAAATCACTTATCGCCGCCATTAGTAGTAAAAAAAAAAAATATATAAAAATGCAATAAAACTATCCCCTATTTTGTAAACGCTATACATCTTGCGCAAACCACTCGATAAACACTTATTGTGTTTTTTTTTTTACCAAAAATAGGTATTAGAATACGTATCGGCCTAAACTGAGGAAAAAAAATTATATATATGTTTTTGGGGGATATTTATTATAGCAAAAGTAAAAAATATAGAATTTTTTTCAAAATTGTCGCTCTATTTTTGTTTATAGCGCAAAAAATAAAAACCGCAGAGGTGATCAAATACCACCAAAAGAAAGCTCTATTTGTGGGAAAAAAAGAATGCCAATTTTGTTTGGGAGCCACGTCGCACGACAACGCAATTGTCAGTTAAAGCAACGCAGTGCCGAATCGCAAAAACTGGCCAGGTCCTTTAGCTGCCTAAAGATCCGGGTCTTAAGTGGTTAAGCATATGTAAATACCTTACCAACCATAAACTGGGCAAATGTCAAACATCTACTGGAAATATCTACTTATACTTTTTTGCATTTTATGTAATATGTCTTAGGAATGTGCCTATCATGTTTTAATTAGGCATTAGGACAGTAACAGAAAAAAGAGGTAGTAATTGGTTTTTAGTGTTTTTATTTTACCTAACTAAAACATTCTATTACCTGCTTCACTTAAAAAAAAAAAAAAAAAAAGTTAAATATTTGCAATCAAAATAATTAACTTAGATCAGTAAAATGCATCACCCATTTTATTTTTTAATTGCCTTGATTAAGATGTGTTATCTTCTTTGAAACGGTGTCGCTAAACCATAGTTTGTGAAGGTTAATTGGATTAAAATAGCTTACAACACCCATTGAATAATGTAAATTCTAATTCATCACAATCGTGAAAAAGTGTAGACCTATTCTGAAGGGTGAGAAACTAAATGAAAGACTTAATAGATTGAATTAAGCATTCACATCACCAGTTTTTTCTTAGGGGGTAATATTTCACAGCCTTTCCAACAATACAGGAAGATATTCTAAAATTTAAAAATATGATACCTGAGTCTGCTTTTTTCTAGATGCACTAATAAAAATAGAAATACAACAAGCCTTAGAAGTTTATTGGTGCCATCAGTGTGTCTGCCTTCACCAATGCGTATAGATCAAGCAGTTCCTGTTTGAAGCTTGTACAATTACTTTGAAGTAATATATCTATCTACAATATAAAACATTTTACAAGGTTTCTCATTGACCACCTGAGTGTTTGTATATTTATGCCACTCTGATGCTTGTGTAGAAAAATAAATTACCGTATTTATCGGTGTATAGCACACACAGGCATATAACACGCACCCTAACTTTAAGGCCCCGTACACACGACCAAACATGTATGCTGAAACTGGTCCGCGGACCAGTTTCAGCATACATGTTTGGTCGTGTGTAGGCGCGAGCGGGCCAAATTCCAGCAAACATTTGCCCGCCGGGCCTTTTCCCAGCAGACAAATATTCCTGGACGTGTTTTAAAACCGTCCGCTGGAATCCTGCCCGCTCGGACATGTACGGTCGTCAGTACAGACCTACCGTACATGTCCTAGCGCCCGCCGTCCCTCGCATGCATCGAATGACTTTGACGCATGCGTGGAAGCCTTTAAATGGCAGGCCCGCCCACGTCATCGACGCGGACACGCCCCGCGTATTGTTTACGCGCGGACTTCTGTACGATGGTTAGTACAGCCATCGTACAGAAGCCCTCTGGCAGACATGTACGGTGAAAACGGTCCGACGGACCGGTTTCATCGTACATGTTTGCTCGTTAGTACCCGGCCTAAGAGAGGGAAGTTTCAGGAAGAAAACTTTCCACAGCCCCCTGCGTATAACACGCAAGCACAGTTTATTCTCTATTTTCAGTAAAAAAAAGTTTATTATAAAAGGTATAAAAAGGCAAGAACTTTACATCCAGTTCAGTCTCTTCTTACATGTATATGGCCATCTTTTTATGAGGCCAGAAAATAAAAAAAATAATCGGAGAATTCATCAGGCTATTCTTATTCCCAGTTAGGTTAAATGGTAAGAGAAGTTAGCAGCTCCTTAGAAATATCGTATTTTCCGGCGTATAAGACGACTTTCTGGATGCAAAAAAATGCATCCAAAGTCGGGGGTCGTCTTATACGCTGGGTACAGTCTCAGTACTCACTTTTTTCCCAGCGCTGACAGTGTCCCATGCTGCGATCGCGATCGTGAAGGATTTCAAAGCCGCGCCTTCACTGCAGAGTGTTCTGTGATAGGATGAACAAAAATCTTCCCAGCAGCGCCTCTGTTCTTTGTTCCTCCTATCACAGATGCCTTCTCATCCTCGGACGAGATGAGAAGACGTCCGTGATAGGCGGGAAACATAACAGAGGCGCTGCTGGGAAGATTTTTGTTCATCCTATCACAGAACACTCTGCAGTGAAGGCGCGGCTTTGAAATCCTTCACGATCGCGATCGCAGCATGGGACACTGTCAGCGCTGGGGGAAAAAGTGAGTGTTATTGCACTGGGGGGGCAACAAGTTCAGGCACAGTGGGGGCAAGTGATGGCACAATGGCAATGTGAGGGGCAAGTGATGGCAATGTGGGGGCATGTAATGGCACAATGGCAATGTGGGGGCATGTAATGGCACAATGGCAATGTGGGGGCATGTAATGGCACAATGGCACAGTCTGGGCATGTAATGTAATGGCACAGTCTGGGCATGTAATGTAATGGCACAGTGAGTAATGTAATGGCACAGTCTGGGCATGTAATGTAATGGCACAGTGAGTAATGTAATGTAATGGCACAGTGAGATTTGAAAAAGCCTGTTTCTATCAGCGGTTCTGGCTACCCCTCAGCTTCCAGAAAGACAGTAAGAAGGGGGTAGTCTTATACAGTGAGTATATCCCAAAATCAAAATTTTTCCTGGAAAATTAGGGGGTCGTCTTATACGCCGGGTCGTCTTATACGCCGGAAAATACGGTACATATTTTTGTTGACTACTGTGTACCAAAAGTCATCACATTATGTTTTTTTAATTTGCTCTAGCAAGGATTTTCAGTTGTTGAAGTATCATACAGGCTCACATGTACAGTACTTAAGTAAACTATATTTAATTTTTTGGCAAAATAGAGAGATGATGGTATAAAAATATCAATAGTGTAATCAATGTTATCCTACAATGACTCAGCTGTAGGCATAAGCACAAATGGTGTCCCATGTTTTGTTGTACTATGTTTCTCTCTAATGAGACTATACTATGAGTATAAGTGGGGGGAGCCAATTCTCTGACTGTGCATTTTGTGTGATAATAAAAGAAAACACAACATAATTAGAATGTTTTAGTCAGTCAAAAAAAGAGGCAATGTTGTCCAGAAACCATTCACAGTGTCAAAAAACACAGACTATAGCCCCCTTTAGAAATACAGAGTCCAGTGAACATAATCACGTTCCTGCAAGTGCAAAAATCAGTGTGTAAAAATAAATCTTCGTTTCCAACATTTGAAAATAATTAGGACTGACACCCTAAAGGGACTGAGAAGAAAAACATACTGGGGTAGTTTCAGAAAGAATTTTCGCCAACGTATCTATAGATACGCCGCGTAAATTCAAATCTGCGCCGGCGTATCTTCTTTCTGTATCCAGAAAGCAAGATACGCCGACATTAGCCTAAGATACGACTGGCATAAGTCTCTTACGCCGTCGTATCTTAGGGTGCATTCTCACGCTGGCCACTAGGTGGCGCTCCCATCGTTTTCGGCGTAGAGTATGCAAATTACCTAAATACGCCGATTCACAAACGTACCTGCGCCCGGTGGTAGTTTTTTACGTCGTTTGCGTAAGGCTTTGTCGGCGTAACGTTGCTCCTGCTTCTATGAGGCGCACGTAATGTTAAGTATGGACGTCGTTCCCGCTTCGATTTTTGAATTTTTTACGTCGTTTGCGTAAGTCGTTCGCGAATAGGGCTGGACGTCATTTACGTTCACGTCAAAACCAATATGTTGTTGCGGCGTACTTGAGAGCAATGCACACTGGGATATGTACACGGACGGCGCATGCGCCGTTTGTAAAACACGTCAATCACGTCAGGTCATCACACATTAGCATAAAACACGCCCCCTTACACATTTGAATTACGCGGGCTTACATCGGCCCCATTTACGCTGCGCCGCCGCAACTTACGGAGCAAGTGCTTTGTGAATACTGCACTTGCTCCTGTAAGTTGCGTTGGCATAGCGTAAATACAATACGCTGCGCCGCCGTAACTAGGCGCGCAGGTACCTGAATCCGGGCCACTGTGCTACGTGGGCTGCCTGGAAGTGATTAAGAAGAAAATTGTTGGTGGAGGCATGAGAAAAAGGGGTCAGCTATCCCCTTTTCTTTGCACAGAGGTACGCTAAAGATATTGTGGGAGTAATATAAGCCCCATTGTTGGTGTTATTGGCAGCTTTAAAACTCCCTAGCATTGGTGCCAGTGCCATAAAAAATAAGCCCCAGCAGGTGTCAGGTTTGGCAAAAAAACCATAAGTGCCAGGGCCAGCACTGATGACCTCCATTTTGGGCCAAGGCCAGCAATGATGACCTTCATCTTGGGCCAAGGCCAGCAATGATGAACCTAAAAATAACCTCCATAATTAGTGAGCAGTAGTTTAACTACTGAGACCCCACCCACCCCCCCTTAAAGCATAATCTTTCCATTGCTTTTGCCCAAACTATAATTTACCTGCTGAGAAGAGGATCACTTCAATTTTGTTTTTCAGGCAGTGTGCTGTAGAACTTTTTTTTTTGCTAAGGCAGCAGGGGCCTGGCAGGTGGAGGTGCTATAGAACACCCAAGCTCCCCCCTGGAGGATCCATAATATGACAGCTGTAAATGTACCACTGTACTTCTTTGTAGGAGTTATTTATATGGGTATAGCAATGTTTTATTATATGACCAAAAGTATGTTGGCACTCCTTCAAATTACTTCTGGAGTTTCTAATTTGTGCTTCCATACATATTATATTACATAAGGACTATGTAAGCTGGCTTTAAGTCATGGTTTGATGACTTCGCTGTGAAAATAACTTGGTTGGCCTTTGCATAGCCCTTAACACCCTAGGGATGAATTGAAAGGTAATTAAAAAACAGATTTGTGATACAGTATTGAAAAATTGGCAAAATGAGCACACATTCCCCAAAAGGACTTGGAAGAACTATCATCCATATACCTCTTTCTCCAATAAGAATAACCTAAGAACAAATCGACAAGCTCCAATGTAGATCCCAAAGCTGCTCAGGAAATATATTGTTAACCAGTGCACTGGCCCCTGGTTTCAACAGCATGACAGGGGGCAGTAGTTGTGCGCATCTCAGAGGTCAGTATAAAAATGAAATGCATTTTTTTTTATATTTCTATTAACATTGCTCTAATGTAAGACCTCATACAGCAGGCTGTGGATCGCTAGCTGCCGAGGAGTGTTCACTTGGCTATTTCTGAGCATCATGCACCATATGTCTCCCATTTTTAACAACAGCTACTGGTAGAATTCTGTTTTAATTATCTATTGGTTCAAGGAGTTCTGTCTCCTTTTCTCTCCTCTATGAAAAAAAATGGTAATGCACCAACATGAAGTAATGCTTCCACAAACAAATATATAACAAATTTTATGAACAGATCTGATGTCCTAATCTACATAGGCACTGGATTCAGAACAAAAAATGAAAACCATCTACTCACTAAAGTGTGAACACTGCACCACCAATGGTCTGTGCATATATGGTGCAGCGTCCCTAGTGTTGCTGACTCACCAATTAGGTGCGGTCTCCGTGACTCATAATCTGACACAAAAAAAAAGAAATCAGGGGTTGAAGTCCCCCTGAAAAGGAAGTCACAGGCGGACCAAGCAGCTTAAATAGGGAAAATACTTTATTGCACAAAAATATCAAAATACAGAAACTGGGTACCCACCGCCTGAATAGTGTTTAAAACGAAGGCCCCGTATACACGGTCGAAGATGTCCGCTGAAACTGGTCCGCGGACCAGTTTCCGCGGACATGTCCGACCGTGTGTACGGCCTAGCGGACAGGTTTCCAGCGGACAAAAGTTTCTTAGCAAGCTAAGAAACTTGTCCGCTGGAAACATGTTCGTCGGACATGTCCGATGGTTAGTACACCTAATCGGACATGTCCGCTGGTTATGACGTGTAACCAGCGCCCCGAAATCCCGCGCATGCGTCGAATTGATTCAACGCATGCGTGGAAGCATTGCACTTCCGTGTTTGACAACGTCGGTGTCTTCTACGTCACCGCGTTCTCTGTCCGCGGGGATTTTGGTCTGATGGTGTGTACACACATCAGACCAAAAGCTCCCAGGAGACATGTCCGATGAAAACGGTCCGCGGACCGTTTTCATCGGACATGTCTCCTCATGTGTACGGGGCCTAAGACAATGTTGTATATTAAGAACATCAGATCAGACTATGCACACACATTATGCACAGGTATAGAATATAACAGCATGTTAGGCAGTGTGATGGGCACATACATAGGTCCTGGTACTGCATACCTTAAGGGTATGCACATATCACCACACTGTCTACCAACTGCTCCCAATTGGGGAATATGTTATGTATGCAACAAGGACTTAGGTAATTTGTGGAAAATTAACCAGTTTGTGGTTGACGGTAGACACATTAGCATAAGTTAGCCAAAAACAGTCCTTAATTCAGCGTTGCTGACACAGACCAAGCTGTATGATCAAAGGTTGCTCAGTGAAACAGTCTGTGGGTTTTGGGTAGTGGCCACAGAACAATGCTGAAAATTCTCTGATTCCTAGGCATCCTGGGCAACCCGGTTTGTAACTGCCTGATGTGAGATCTCTCGCTACTCAATCCTGGTTAGTCCTGGGGCTCAATTCTTTTGTATAGGTGTCCAGAGAGCATGACTGCTGCAGATCTAGTCACTGGAGCACTGTAACGTGTATGTATGGATGGAGCATCCTGGTTACTCATTCAAAAATGGTTCCTGCTGTGCTCAGAGTGTGCTTGCGCTGACATGACGAGGAGCGTCATCCGTGACGTAATTGACAATGGATTTAGAACCAATACCTAGGACCCATGTGCTCTGAATACAATGCAAGTCAGTGAGAAGCCGTATGAAATGTTTGAGATGATTTGAACTGAAATGATGTCCAACAGATATAGGGATGTATGCCGAGACTGTTTGGCAGTTTTTGACAGGGATTATAAACTTGATAATACCAGCCAAAATCATATTTAAAGTGCAGATATAGTGGGTATGTAAATATTTGCCTAAGTCAAGACTAAAATTTGAAACTACTAGACAGGTAATAGGTAAATATGAATTATTGCATGCAAACATTTTGTATTTCCAGATGAAGCGTTGGGCTGCTTTTCAAAAGCTGTCTGCCCTTCGCATCTACTTTGCTGGAAAGAAAGCCGCTTTACAGAGCTTAATATTTTTAACACCTGGGGAGAACGTCTCTTATCCTTCCTGATCTCTTCATATTGCTACATACTACATTTCAGTCAGAGATAGGAAGTCCAAAAGAAAGCAGCTTCTGCTGTGCTGCCCTACTTTTAAAAACCATAATGAAATGTCATTTGCACTGTAGGTATTTGCTGCTCGTCCAGAAACTAGGATTTTATATAAACTAGTAAAAACAGAAACAAAACTGTTTAAAACATATATAAAAAAAAACTTCAAACCAAAAGAAAAATTGACACAAAATAATGATATAGTTTCCCTTAAAAGCTGCAGTCAGAGCTCCCATTAAAATATGTATGTAGTACTCCCAGACTGGAGCTGAAGAGTGTTTTAAGGACTTCAAAAAAGCTGTTCAAGCTGTTAAAATGCTTTATTAATGTTTGCTGTAGTGTGTGTTATTCAGACTTTTATTCAGAAGATTAAACAAAGCTTGTGTGTTTAGGGACCAAGAGACTTAATGTCACACATTTAGTGCTTCTACAAATGCACAGAGAGTAAAACTCTCTCTCTCTCTATATATATATATATATATATATATATATATATATATATATATATATATATATATATATATAACAAAAAAAAGTTTAAGCAAGGGTTTTGTGTTTAGGGACTATAAAACCCATTACTACAGTTAAAGGGCCCATTCACACCATTGTAGTGCGTTAATGCACCAAAAAAAGGAGCATTACTACTCCTGGCAGTGCAACACGTTAATGTATGTTGAAGATTTAGTGTTGAATTTAAAGAATGAACCATAATTATATTCATGTCCAGTGAAGGGGTTCCATCGGAGGTGTTCCATACCTGTGTAATAGAAGTTTGTTATAATCTTATTCAGCAGTCAGGTTATGTTGGGAATGCAGTGTTTTATTCATAATATTCAAGAGAAGTATATTTAGTTAATTTTAGGTAGTTGGGTTATGCTGAATCTTTGTAGTATAAAATAGGACTGTGTCATTAGGATCATGTCCAGGTAAAAAATTATATTTAAGAATTTGTAGAGAGTGTATTAGAACTGTATTATGATCATGTCAGACCATATTGTGGTATAGTGCTCAATGTTACATAGCTAGACTGGTTGAAAAAAAAGTCCATCCAGTTTAACCAATAGAAGGGAAAAATAAAAATGTATACAATCATTTATACACAATCCTATACTCACAGTTGATCCAGAGGAAGCCAAAAAAAAAGTATTATCCAATTTGCTCCAGCGGCGGGAAACAAATTCCTTCCTTATCCCCTAAGAGGCAATCGGATACTACCTGGATAAACTTTACCTATAAATATTAGTATCCAGTTATATTATATTATATTATAGGTATCTAGGAAAGAATCCAGGCCTTTTTTTAAATGATCTACAATCTTACTGTGAAGAAGCCTTTCCGTATTTGGAGATGAAATTTATTTTCCTACAGATGTAAAGAGTGCCCCTTGTCCTCTGATGACCTTAAAGTGAATAACAACATCAAGTTCACTATTTGGACCAGTTATGTATTTATATATGTTCATCATATCCCCCTGATCTGTTCTCAAGAGAGAATAAATTCAAGTCAGCTAATCTTTCCTCACAGTGGAGCTCCTCCATGCCTCTTATCACTTTGGTTGCCCTTCTCTGCACTTTCTCCAGTTCCTCAATATCCTTTTTGTGAACTGGTGCCCAAAACTGAACTCTGTATTCCAGGTGATAGTAGAGTGTAATGTGTATGATTATATTCAATGATTAAAGGAGAAGTATGGCCAAAGCTCTTTTGGCCATACTTCTCTTGTGGTTCACAGGAGTCCACTTAATTTTGCATTCTTGTGATGCAGATTCAGCCTACAATGGGCTAAAGCCTACTGACAGATGATGCCACAGAGCCAATTCAGGCTCTGCAGGGATTCTGGTAATAATGTTGGCATGAGCCAGCTGCTTCTGCCCCTACCAAACTTAGCACCCCAGTGAGTACTGGAGGAGCAGAGCATGATGACTGAAAGTCGTCATTCTCTGTTTAGCGAAGACCGAGAACTGAGCAATAAGAGATCATGTGATCAATCACTTCTCCATCTTACAGGTGGTGGGGGCAGTTGCAGCATCAGATCAATGCTTCAGTCACATAGATAAGTGTGTATGTTTATTTTTTATTGTTTTTAATCCCTCACTTCTCTTTTAAGGCCCCTTGAAGTATTCTAAATAAAGAATATACAAAACAATGACAGCTTTTTTTTCTTTTTTGGAGCGAGTAGGGGGCTTTGCAGTAGAAATATTGGTGACCAGGAAGGCGTGCACCAGCTTCTGCACAGGGTACCGGTACAGTGGAACCTAATGCTAGCTGTTTTACCATTTTCCTCTACTCAGAAAAATGCTAGTTGAGCATTGACAGAAGCAAACTCATAATAATATGTTGCATGTATTCTGATTCCTTTCCAGCCTCCATACTATTGGATGGTCTCTATGAGCTCATCATTCTGTAGAGATTTCAAGGTCTTTTTTGAACACATACAACATTCTACAGCTCTTAAATGCTAACCACTAGTATCAAGTATACGGTATACTACAATATAATAAGTTATATGTTGCATATCAGTACAGCATTTTGCCTATCAGAATGGGTGCAAAATCTGTGCAAGATATATATTGAACAAAATGTGTCGTTCAATTCATAAAAAGTCAAAACTGAGCCATAGGGGGGGCAAATAGAAATAGTAAAATATCACATTTCAAGAGCCTAACAACAACCTTCTACCCATGAGAAAGCAATTATAAAAGCTTGTCGGTGATACAGGATCAAAGAAATTGTTCAGTACAAATAGAAACATTATACAATAAAGCTTTGCTGTCACTGGCTCCAAGTTTTTTTTTTTTTTTTTATTGAATAACCTCAGTGTAATAAGAATATGTGCCAATCCGAGTAACATTAACTGGGCTAACCCATAGTTTACTGAATTTATGTGGGCATCTCCTATGCTGAAAGATACGTTTTTCCCCAGGCAGAATGGCATTCATTTGGTTTTTCCAATCCTCAGAATTTGGAGGATTTAGGGATAACCATTTCCTGCAACGTCTTTTTATAGTCTGCATCCTTGCCTCCTGCTGTCTGTTACAATATATGATTGCAAACCCAACAGGATGCAAGCATAGTGATTGACAGAAGTGGGAAGCTCTGTAAACAGTAAAGAGAGCTCCAAGCATAAAACACATTTCTGGCAATGTTAACTCTCAGCAATCTAATGTCAGTGTTAGCCTACACCTCTTTAATATGTATTTATGTGAACAGCAATGAATCATTCTACTGTGGAACCAGTAGCTGAATGATCAATGTATCTTGGTGTGACAGAAATTATCTACTAATGTTTTCATTTTTCTAAGGCAGAATAGTTAGATCTTTTGCACATAGATATAAATGTTATCAGTTCTGATAAAGAACAAACTTCTATCAATATGCAAGGCATGTGTACCACAACACATACACTTAATTCAGTTTATACTCTTGCATGACCACCCATCACTTGGTGATAGAAGACATAAAAAATAACAGAAGGTGATTACAAGATAGCTCTATAAAATGCTGTTTAAAAGGTCCAGCACTACCTCGGTTTTTCATATGGGACACTTTATGCAATATGTCCCTGACAGTGTATATTGCCTCATGATATATTCCAGCAGATGGAACGCTTTTGGAGCTGCAGTCTTAAACTATAGCCCTTTAATTGTTCTCTGTCCATCAGTTTCTTGTAATAACTGAATGCTGAGGTGTCTTTCATGTGATTGATGACTTCTCGCAAGTAATTCTCACAGGTCAGTCAGCTAGAGGTCAAACCATCCCTCCGATAACCAGTCATCTGAATTAATTATGGCCTTGTCCAGAAGGTACTATTATAGGCCTCATTAGAAGGCTATGCTTAGGGTTTTAGACACTGCTCTACTCCTATAACCCAACAAACCAGTTTATAAGCTTTACGTTTATCAGCAACTATACAGTGCTGTTTTATATTAGAAAAAAAGTGGTTACTGTTGGCAGTGGGCAAGCTAAAGTGAACAAGCATTGCCTTAAAAATAAAACTTAAGTATGTCAGTAAACATTAATGTTCTCACTATTGATTGTTTCCTAAAGGGGACAGATGTATGGTACCCAGGGGAGATGTTTGATTGAAAAAACTAATTGGCAAAGGTCATTACCAGCTGTGCCTTTAAGTGTATGTGTTTGCTTAATTGCTGAACCGATTCTTGACACCCTTTTCCATTAAACACATGTAAATCATAGCCAACAAGATTTTAATCCTATCATCCTTTTTAATTTCTTGACAAAGTCATAAGTCTTCTACATGACATTAGATTGATAAAGACTAATATTAGACAAAGGTCTATATACATTAAACATGTAATTACCCAATACATTGTACTGCTTGTTATTAATGATGTAAGGAAAAGTGACATGTCCTATTTACAGTATTTAACAATGTAGCTTACGTGGTTGAATGATGCCTCTTTCCTCTATTTGATTTTTTATTTATTTTTTCCTAATGACCCTAAGGCCTTACACTGGGCTGGATGCAGAACGGCATGTTTATGCACTGCTTCCTTGACAGGCAAGAACCCACAGAAAACAAGAGAGCCTCAGAATTACTTGGGCACATTAGAAGCCAAGGACTAGCCAATGTTTGGTAATTGGATCACCAGGGCTGTTGACCTAGTATATAACAGCGGTCACTATACAGAGCAATATCTCTGATGGGAAGACACCACTATACAATGGGCACCATACATGAAAAGCCAGAAACAAAAAATGAACTGGAGAGAAAGTGACACTGTATAACCACTACTGGGTAAATAACCTTGGCAGTTCAACTATTAAGTATGTGACCTCTACTGTACCTGACTAATTAGGAGGATGGTGTTATTGTGGGATATACTATACATCTTGACCAACAAGTATAAATGTTTAGATTGTACATCTAAAGCCTCATACACACGATCGGACTTCCATCAGACTTTGCCATGGATTTTTTGTCTGAATGGGCGTTGGCGAAGAACTTGTTGTGCATACACATGGCAGAACATTTTCAGCCAACTTTCACCAAATCACATGGTTTGTCAGCTCTTTACCGCCACCCTTTGGGCAGATTCTGCTAATGTTGTCTGATCTTTATCATTGGTTTTGAGCATGCGCGTTTGTACTTTGGACTTTAGTCTGATGGACTTGTGTACACACAATGGGATTATCCTCCATTGGACATTTGTTGCCGGAAAGTTTGAGAGCATTCACAGTGAACATTTATCCATTGAAAAACTGAAAACAATTGTCCGATGGAGCATACACATGATTGTCCAATAAAACACGTCCCTCGGACCGTTGTTGTCAAAAAGTCTGATCGTGTGTATGGGCCTTTAGCTTAACCAATGCTTATTTAGGTTGATTTAACATCTCCCATGTTTGCGTGTCTGGTTTTTCCATCTGTAAGGGGTTATCTCTTGCCCAGTAGACTATGGTCTGGCAGTGGCTTTTATACTTCAGCATATCCCACTCCTAGTTGATGATTTTTGTTGCAAAATAAAGTTTAGTTACATTTTAAGTATCATGTTTCTTTTACCTTAGAAATCCAGGTGCTTATTTTTTGGATTGTTTCTATACATGTTAACATATAAAACATATGACTTTAGTGGTCAGATAAAGAATTTGGCTTTAACAATGCCTCCAATGACAACCAATACTGAAAATTATTTTAATTAACATTGTTGTTTCTTGCGTGGCTGGGATGCCAATTTTGCTAAGGAAATGTTAGTATTCTGATAACTAGTGTCTTTTGAGAACCTCCCTTGGTTACAATTCATTTACACAGATACGACATCTTGATGAATTACTGCTTATATAAACACAGTTGGCAGTTGCTAATTAAATAATTATAATAGCACATAAGATGTAATATCCCACCAGAAACCTAATAAAGACCAAGCTGTCAGTTGGGTAGATTCAAAGTTAAAGCTAGAGTTACGCATGTTATACAGGCAAATGCAATCTTTGTAATATACAGTATATACAGCTATTTCTGAGACTGTCTCTATTGCAAGCAATATTTATTCAGCTCTGACTATAATGGAATATGCTACAACATAGAAACCTGCCCAAATGTAAAAGTGGAGAAAAAAAAATTAAGCATGATGGTTTTATAATAGATCCGAACATTGCAAAGCAATTGTTATCCATGTTTTTAATTAAGAGCAGATTAATTTGGCGGAGGACGTAACTGAAATTGTGGGTATGCCAATGTTTTAGAGGAATACATTTTTGCTCAAATAGACAAAAAAAATTCAGCATTCATCCACAGCAGAGACTGCTATTGGGATAGAATATTTTTTCTATCCAGCCAAGGACATGTCCAGGTATAATGTATTACTCCATCATAAACTGAAAACAAGAAGCTTGATACAGTTTTCTTTCCCAATTACTGTATATACTGGAGTATAAGCCGTCCCGAATATAAGCCGAGGCACCTAATTTTACCACAAAAAAATGGGAAAACGTATTGACTCGAGTATAAGCCTAGGGTGTCCATGTGCATGCCTCACTGTGCCCATGCCTCACTGTGCCCATGACTAGACTTACGTTTAACAAGGAAGTATAAAGAATGGGTGACCGGATTTGAAAAATCGGTGCTCCCCGGCCGTAGGTCCCCCAGACAGCAAACTTTGCAAGCTTGTAGAGAACTGGGGTTGCAAGTGGGCCAAGTTTGGCACCGGGTCCCCAAAGTCCGGGAGATCAGGCGCAAAAAGGTGACTCAAGTATAAGCCAAGGGGAGGCATTTTCAGCACAAAAAAAATGTGCTGAAAAATAACAGACTTACTGGCTGAATAACCAGGTAAAAGCAAAGGATTAATGCCTAAAACAAAACACATCTAAGGCCCTGTACACACGATCGAACATGTCTGCTGAAACTGGTCCGCAGACCAGTTTCAGCGGACTGATCCGACCGTGTGTACAGCCTAGCAGACAGGTTTTTCCAGCAGACAAGTTTTAAACCAGTCTGCATGTATGCATCCAACACAATAGATGCCCAATTTGTTGTACAAAAAGAGTAGGTATCTAAAACCAGCCATTTTTTATTTATTTTTGTAACACATGCATAGCAGCAAAAAGACTTTCCAGAAAACAGTATTTAGAGTCAGTGAGTAATGAATTTTGTCAGGTGCATTGGGATAGTTAGAGCGCTGTGTTGTGTGTGTATGATGGCTTTGCTCCCCACTGAGATGGATTTGAAGAGTGGGAGTGCAGTTCCGTTTTTTTTTTTTTTTTTACAATGCTCAATGCATATGTGAATGTAGTCTTCTACAAATAAACTCTGAGGAAAAAGAGTCAGACTAAAAGGCAGTCATTTAGGTTGGATAATTTCAGCTGACTCCATCACTGTGACTGCTAGTCCAGAACAGAGGAAATTTCAGCACTACACGTCACATATTGTGACAGGGATTAGAAATACCATAGACCATGCAGGTGCTATCTTGTTATATGTGTATATCCAATCATGAATCTTGGTGGATCCCTTAATCTTATCATGTGATTAATGTTTATAAATATGTTATTACCGGATATTACTGTTTCAGAAATTGACAACAAGGGAAGAGGCGCCTCTGGGTGTAGTAGTTTAAAACACAATTTAATATAAGCACAGGTATTGGTCACTCACATTTTTGAAGTGACAGGTAGGCATGTAAAAAGTTCCCAGGAAGGGAAGGGTGTAACCCGGCCGTCGCTCACTTCCTGGTCCTGCTGGAGCGCTGTGTGGTAAGGGGGATCTTTCCATCGCTGGTGAAGAAAGCCGGCTGCTATAGGAGATCCTCAAACCGTGGCTTGGAACGCTGGTGGACAGCAGGCGGAGGATGATGACGTCACCGGGTATGCAACGCGTTTCCGAGTGGTCAGGCAGCGTGTGATGCGGCTGCCGCACTCCTTTCTCAAGAGAGTCAAACGCTGCCTGACCACTCGGAAACGCGCCGCACACCTGGTGACATCATCATCCTCTGCCTGCTGTCCACCAGCGTTCCAAGCCTCGGTTTGAGGATCTCCTATCACAGCCGGCTTTTTTCATCAGCGATGAGAAGATAATCTCACCACACAGCGCTCCAGCAGGACCAGGAAGTGACACCCTTCCCTCCCTGGGAACTTTTTCCATTCCTCCCTGTCACTTCAAAAATGTGAGTGACTATTACCTGTGCTTATATTAAATTGTGTTTTAAACTACTACACCCAGAGGCGCCTCTTCCCTTGTTTTTTTATAGAATTGGAACATGGTCTCTGTTTCCCTCTGATGGCAGCCCTGAGAGTGTGTACCTCCATCAAACTTTACAGACTCTTTTACCCCTCTTGTCAGACCTTGTAATTTATTGCTTGCTGATACTGCCCATCTTGGGTGTACCTATGGTCCTGATTTGATGCCTGATGCATTGGCTTTACTGCGCATTTTTTACTTGTTTTGTTCCAGAAATGGACACTATGAAAATTGTGCATTTCCATGTATATGAAGTGTAATGTATGTAAACATGTATTTATGGATTATTAAATGTTTTATTATCCACCTTTGATTCAGTTGCTATCAGGAGCGTCATTTAAAGTCCCACCCTTGGTGCTGCTTTTTTCTCGTAATGATAGGGATAGAGGCACATGACCTTACCTGGTCATGGCTTCATTTAAAGTCCCAATTTACAATTAAAATTTGAAAGTGTGTTTTAGACCAACAAAAGAATCTTTTCAAACATTGCATTGTATATCAAAGTATTAGAGTCTTCCTGAAAGTAGGGAGTTTGGCATAGGAGACACCCTTAGGGCCCATTCACACCAATGTGCTACAATAAGTGCACGGCACTGCTGTGATTGTGCTGTGCAGATGCGCCGATTCTGATGCGCATCACAGACACGAACAGATCTATTCACCGCACTGGGATTTCAATGTGGTGTGTTGAGAAAAATGGATGCATGCCATACTATTTCAGTGCACACCACAGCAACACTGTGCTGTGAACAGACACCATAGGAAGCATTGTTTGACTTCAATACATTGGGGCTGTCCTGGAAAAAGCTGCCAGCGCAGCCCCACCACATCTGGTGTGGATGAGCTCTTATGGGAAGCTTCACAGAAGCTTCTATTTCTTGCAGAAGTGTCTCTAAAGTTGTTCTCTAAATATGAATCCTTCTGAAATGAGTCTTGGCACTAGTTCTTGCTCTGATGAAAGAAGAAAAACGGGGTGCTTCTAAAAATATTATGCACAAAATAAAACAGACTATTGTACTAACATTTAGAGCCAACACCAGGGGTAGTTCATCCAGGGAATATTCATTTTTCTTCTGGGGGATCAGTAAGGGTTTTTCCCCCCAACGGGGACAAACTGGATCACACTTTATTTTTATTTTTTTTGGTTTGTTTGTTTTACTGGTTGAACTAGATGGACTATTGTCCTTTTCAACCTGACTAGCTATGTAAATATGTAGGCAACACAAATGCAAAATAAGGTGACAAAAGCGGATCTGATTTCTTGGCTGAAAACAAAAAAACTTAATGTATTGTGTTGTAAAGCCGTATCCAAGGCTTGCATCCAATAAAATGATCAGCAGATTTTTTTAATTGAAATAAATAAAATTCTTGTGACATCACCTGTTTGATGTTCAATTATAAATCTGAAAACAATAGGAAAGCTTCCCTAAGCGTATTATTGTTATGCAGTCATCAAAGCCATAAATGGCCCGAATCTCAGCCAGTTTAGCAGGGACCAGCCAAGATTTATACCATCTATGGGCAGGCTGGTTGTACCCAAGTCTATCCACCAATGGCTATGGCCACTAGCAATAATCACTATATTCTCTGGGCAGGGACTGTTCCCCATGCCCCCTGCCCAGAGAACACAGTAGCTCCTCAGGAGGAATTCCCCCATTGACACTGACTGTGTTGATGGGGGTATTGAGTGATATTCTTTTGCCATCTATGACCTGCCAAAGAATCCAGAGATGGAGCAGCTCTTCTAGTTTCATTGCTAGGTTATACACTCACTATCTGTGCACTGTATTTAGGTCACACAGACCTTTACAAGCAAGTCAGGGGTCACACAATGCAGAGTGAACAGGGGGCAAATAATTTACCACTAGAATATGATTCTGCAAAAACTATTTTGGCTAATGTAATGTAAGACTCAAAACACAACGTACATTCCCTGTATGTTAGTTCAGCTCAGATGCAGCTTAACAGTTGTAGAATAATTTAAATTATGATCATATATTGCTATGTACAAGCAGAGCAGCCCACCCGCTAAGGGCTTTGGGATTTATTTGTATGCTGTTTGTGCATTCTGAAGTACCATGTTTGAGAGATTCTATGCCCTTCTATGCTGGGTGTGTTTGATATATTGTATGTACATGAAGGCTAGTCATATACATATTTCCAATGTAACTGATAATGAAAAAAAAAAAAAAAAAATTACCTGGGTACAATGAAAGTCGCAGGCCTCGTACACACGGCCGAGAAACTCGACTGGCAAAACACATCGTTTTGCTCGTCGAGTTCCTTGTGAAGCCGCTGAGGTTCTCGGCGAGCCAAATTTTCCCATCCCTGTCAAGGAAATAGAGAACATTTTCTTTTTTTGGCCCGACGAGATCCTCGTCGGTTTCCTCGTCGAAAAGTGTACACACGACCGGTTTCCTTGGCAAAAAAAACAACCCAGCAAGCTTCTTGCTGGTTTTTGCCGAGAAACTCGGTCGTGTGTACTAGGCTTTAGGCATTCAGAAGATAAAATTGCACATATATTAGAAACTCTCCCTGTATCATTTGTTATAACATAACAATTTATTTATTTTCATTTTTGGTAGATGCTGTGGATAGTAAACCACTTAATTGTGACCAAGCACAGAGATCAACACAGCAGTGCTAAATGAATGGCTATGAATGAAAGCCTTTCATTGTGTACAAATTTCATGTGATAACTGTGATTGGTGACAGCAATCACATAATAAGGGGCCGGTCCAGCACACTGATATGTCATTCACTGTGTCTGGTGAACACAGTGGGTGACAGATTGAGCCGCAGTGCATCTGCCAGAGCAAACAAGAGGCATGTGGCTGGGAGGACGTCAAACGAAAACCCCCTTGAACCAGGGAGCTCCCGCCCATCCATCATATTACAATAGGCTGGGTGTGAAGTAGTTAAGGAAACAAAAAAAAAAAAAAAGAACTAAAAAAACAATACTGATGCTGCGTTTCAAATAAGCCACAGCATTCACTTGAGCAAAGCTATTTTCAGGTTTAGCAGTGTGTGGAATAAACAATGATCAATAATGACTAACAATCTTTATAGAGACTGCCATTATGGCCACACGTTATTTGTCAAGAACTGCTCAGAGTTCAATGTGATCATTACAGCCAACAATCTAATCAAATTCACTCTTGCAGTTGACAGGATTAGTTTATTGTCCTGCTTTTCTTCTTCTTTCTCAGGGGAAGAACAAACAAATAAACTTGTTACACACTGGACCTGCCACAGGGATCTGTCCATAAAAAGAAAACATCATCAAGGTTGTAAATATTAAAACAAGTCCCCATTAAAATTTGAAAAAAACTCTTGTTTAAGCTCCATGTCAGAGGAGTAGCACAGGATCAAATAAGCCATAATATTTTTCCTCTAGCATCCCCTCTTCGCATGAGCCTCTCAAAACTCCAATCAAGTCAAGTCAGAGCAACCTATCTTAAAAAAAAAAAAAAAAAAAGGAAACTTACATCCTTGTTAAGTGAAAGTGAATCCGGCAAAATATGTATCTTAACCACTTGGGATCTGCCTGCCATCAATTGATCCCAATCCCAATCGCCAAGCTGCCGTCAATTTACGTCCGCCCCTTAGGGCGGTCCCCGCCTGCGCTCCAGAGCGCGCTGCGGGGAAAATCTGTGTTGGCCGTGTCCCTCGGACACAGCCAATTACAGATCGCCGCGAACGGCCAATCAGAGTGGCCGTTCGCGATGCGATCTGTGCGGCCAATGAGAGATGATCTCATATGTAAACAGATGAGATCATCTCTCATTGCCGTTTTACACAGAGACAGCGGTGCTGTCTCTGGAGAGGAGACCGATCTGTGTCTCTTGTACATAGAGACACAGATCAGTCACCCCCCCCTCCACCTACAGTTAGAACACTATATAGGACACACATTTAACCCCTTCCTCACCCCCTAGTGTTAACCCCTTCAATGCCAGTCACATTTATACTGTAATTAGTGCATATTTATAGCACTGATCGCAGTATAAATGTGAATGGCGCCAAAAATGTGTCAAAAGTGTCCGATGTGTCCGCCATAACGTCGCAGTCCCATTAAAAATCGCAGATCGCCGCCATTTCTAGTAAAAAAAAAAAATTAAAAAATAATAATTCTGTCCCCTATTTTGTAAGCGCTATAACTTTTGCGCAAACCAGTCGCTTATTGCGATTTTTTTTTTTTTTTTTACCAAAAATATGTAGAAGAATACGTATCGGCCTAAACTGAGAAAAAAAATGTTTTTTTTTTTTTAAATTGGGATATTTATTATAGCAAGAAGTAAAAAATATTGTATTTTTTTCAAAATTGTCTCACTTTTTTGTTTATAGCGCAAAAAATAAAAACCGCACAGGCGATCAAATACCACCAAAAGAAAGCTCTACTTGTGGGGAAAAAAGGACGTCAATTTTGTTTGGGAGCCACGTCGCACGACCGCGCAATTGTTAGTTAAAGCGATGCAGTGCCGAAAGCTGAAATTTCACCTGGGCAGGAGGGGGGTATATGTGCCCAGTAAGCAAGTGGTTAAAGGAGCTATAAAGACAAAAGGTGTTTTATCTTAATGCATTCTATAAATTAAGATGCTATTGGCTTCCATGGCTGTCGAAGTCAGTCAGCCAATCAGGGGAGATAGGGACAAGGCCAGGTCGGGGCTCCATGTCTGAACGGATACACGGAACTCTAACTTGGCTTGGGTGACAACCTGTAACAAGCTGCCGGCTGAGGGGCACTCAAAGGAGGGAAGGGCTAAGAGCAGCAAAAAGGGACCTGAGAAGAGGAGGATCTGGGCTGCTCTGTGCAAAACCAACTGCACAGAGGAGGTTAGTATAACATGTTTGTTATTTTTTTTAAAAAAGTGAGCCTTTACAATCACTTTAAGCACCACTTCTACATTTTGCTGTGAAGTCATTGCTCAATTTATACTGTATCAACCCCATATGTGGTTGTATACCCTTTTCACCTACAGGTAAGCCTATAATAAGGCTTACCTGCAGGTAAAATTAATATCTCCTAAACCTGTACGGTTTAGGAGATATTTACTTTCCATGCAGCCGCTGATGTCAGCATGCACCGTCAAGGCCCGGCTGAAGATCTGGTGGACACAGTGCCGGAAAGACTCCCGCACTGTAAGTGTCCGGAATCGCAAACCTGGAAAATGTCAGCTTACATCGGCGGTGACCGGGATCAGATGCCGATGCCTTTCTAAGGTAAGTATTTTATAATGAGCTAGTATGCGGTGGTACTAGCTCACTATGCCTTTACCTTACAGTTTTTTTTTTATTATTATTTATTTTATTTATGTGTGGGTATATAACTGCTTTAAAATGTACAAGAAGACTTTTCATCCTTTATATTTTGTCTGTGCATCAGGAGTGGCGTTCTAGCATTCTGCTCCTTGCAGCATTCCCCCCCAAAAAACTACAAATACTGCCAACTCCACCTAGCAAAAATAATTGGTACTCAGTCCATTAATTGATGTACATAATGAACACTAACCTCCCCATTTGTGTTCATTATGTATATTAATTAATGAATTGGACAGCAAATATAAGCACCATCGCGTGAGGATGCATCCTCAATCTGCTCTGTTTAAAGCAAAAGCCTGAATTTTAGTAGTAAAAATTAAAAGAATATTGTTTTTTTATTTTCCTTCTTACAGGCCTCTGAACCTATGAAGCAATCAGAATACCTTTCTCTTTATAAATCCAACATGTACATGCTTATAAATGGTTGAAAAAAATAGATGAATAGATGACAACACAAACATAGCTTTAGTGATGCATATAATTGTAGATTGTGCTGTCTCTGAGGGTTTCAGATTTATTTTACCATGAACAGCTGTAGAAATTAAACTGTTGTTTAAAGTAACCTTGTAGTGTGGAAAGAATGTACTAATCAGAGGTCCCTGCTGGATAGAAGACATGATAAGGTGACAGATTGTACATATCTTATTGGAGCCAGTGTCTTGATAGCAACCTGTGAGTTCTTCAAAGTTCATATTCAAATGCTACATTTCTGAAAGTTGCTTGACTCGGCTAAATCTCATGCCTCTCCATGTCATGCGACAGAGCTCAAGCCTAGTGATAGGATGGAAATGTTTCTGGCATCCTGACCATCACACCTACACTATATGCCAAAATTCAGTGGATAAACCTACAAATATTGGAGTTTAGGAGTCTTGGTGCCAGCTGCCCACAAATATGCGGCCTCTCAGTGCCTGGTCCTTGGTGTTGAGAGGCCGCATATTGGCATTTATTGCTGTCACTGGAGCTGTACAGAGAGCGTGTGCACTCCTGGCACAGTTACCGGCACTTAACCGAAAGCTCCGGATCACTGCTTGTGGGAGTTTTTGGATCACGTGACCGCTGTGACAACCAATCATGGTGGTCACATGATCTTAAGCCCCACCTCCCAACGTCATGAAGGTCTTAAAGAGCCAGGAGGCGCCGGTGTTCTACCGAGATGTGTCCCCCTGGCGGATAATGCCCACTCTGGACTGCGCAGGCACAGCGCTTCAGCTCCGAAAATTGCCAAACATGAAGAGCTGTGCATGAGCTGTAGACTGTGCAATGAACGGCACGCTCCCGATGCTCACGCCCCTCTGCAAGGGGGGTGGGTGTATTACTATTATATTGTGTAAGGGGCAGATAGCACAAACTCGCCCATCAACAGAGCAAAAAAACTGACCTTTCTTTTCATGCACCTGCCCCCCCTGCAGATGATATAATAGTAATATATACGCCCCTTGCAGAGCGTGCATCAGCGTGTGGCACAATATTGTGCTCATTGCACATGCGCAGTGTCCAGGTGATTCACAGCTGTGTTGAGTGTCGGCTATTTTCAGAGGTCCTCTGCGCCTGTGCAGGACAGAGTGCAAAATCCGCAGGGGGACAATTCTCTGCAGGACACTGGCATTATAAGGATAATGTTGCAGCACACAAAGACATTGTAAACAATTGTACACCTCTAACCTTGTAGTAGCAATTTGGAGAATACCCCTTTTTGTTCCAGCATGCTCCTGTGCACAAAGCAAATTCCATAAGGACATGGTTTAATATGTTGTTATGTTATATGTGGAGGAACTGAACCGAGTCCTGACCTCAACCTACTGAAGACCTCTGAGATTTACCTGGAATGCCAATTGTGAAGCAGAACTGTTCTTCCAATTTTGGCACCTGGTCCAACAAATGCAGTTTTCTAAGCACACTCCACAATCTTCCTGAAAAACATCTCTGAAGAGTGTAGGTGGTCATCGACAACTCAATGTTAATGCCTAGGATTTTGAAATGAGTCGATCAATAGGCTCATACAGATTTTATGGTCACTTGTCCACAAATGTTTGGCGATTTTATGTAACATCTCAGCTTGAGCAACCTCACTAGTCAGTAAGAGCCGGTTCACACTGGGACGACCTGGGATCCGACTTCAAGTCGCCCCAAGTCGTGCAGTTGAGAAAATGTATGGAAGGGAATGAAAGCCATCTTAATGTACACTACTGCAGTCGCTCCGACTTCAGAAAAGGTTCCTGTACTACTTCAATCCGACTTGTAGGCAACTTGTACCCATTGATTTCAATGGAAGTCGCCTCAGAAGTCGGATCACTGTCTTAACTGAAGCAACAATACAGGAAGATAACAAACATTTCTAAGACAAACCCCTCCCTCCCACAGAGCTGATTGTTGTTTAATTGACCACTGTCCCAGAGGCGACTTGGAGTTGTCTTGTAAGTTGCCTGATGATTCATACTCAAGTCATGTCCAAGTTGCCTCCCAACGTTGTGCTAAAAGTCGTGTTACCCCTGTGTGAATGGGCTCTTAGGCAATAATGACTTTAACAATAATTGCTATTGCTTTTTTGAAAAATTATACTGTAAGATTGTTCTGCAGAGACCCAACTCAAGGGGTTTTAGTGCATATAAGTACATGACATCTCCCGGTTCAGGCTTGAACAGAGTGTGCTGATTACAGTGAAGTGGGGTGATAGAAGTTGTAGCTGTAAACCAGGCTGATGTGCTTCTTCAAGCAGAAATGCCTCAAGGCACTATGTTTAAAATGGAAGTGGTAGCTGACAATTTTACTGTAACAGAAGACCAGACAATCCTTAAGGACAATAACAATAAAAAAAATATTATTTATTAATAATATTCTTGACTGGCAGCCTATGTACTATATTTTGCTTTTTTGTTAGAAATCAAAAAGATTTCTAGCATTGGGTATAATAAATAGTTTGGAACAGCAATGACTACCTTTTCTAAAAAAAAAAAAAACATTTTCTTATTTGTAATCCTCAACTAGAACACTGGAGACGAAGAAGAGCTGTGCTACTGTATATTTACTACAGCACTAGTGTCCAGTATTTCAAAGTGTGTTCTGCTGAAACACTACATGTCCTTTATCTGTTCCCAAGCGATATCTGTGAAGTCCTGATATAGATATATCTCTAGATTGAGATTGATTGATTGATATATATATATAACAATGACACTGTTGTCTGCTTCCCAGCTTCAGTGTCCTCTCAAACCACTGCTGGCATATTAGATAGATAGATAGATAGATAAAATAAAATAAAATATTTTTTTTATAGAACATTGACAGCTTACATATAGAGTATATAATCATGTGATTATTCTATAAAGCAACTATTTCATTATATATATATATATAAAAAAAAAAACTCCAAAAAGAAACAAACCTATTACCAATGACTGAATACTTACCCTTACCACTGCCTGCACCACCAGAATAATGATCTATTTAAAAGCGGGGTTTCGGGGAAATTAATCACATTAATTAGTCCCTAAAACATATTAATAGCTCCCCCTAATCGTTCCAGAAATCATTGCAAACACTTGCCTTATATCCTCCAGCTCATGTTGTGGCCGTATCTATCATATGTGTGGGCATGTGAAGCCCAGTTCCTGGTTTTCAGGGAGAGGTGCATGCTGGGTGATTTTTAGGCACAGAAATGCCCAGAGAGGACTCTCATTTCCCAGGAGGCAATGGGGTCCTAGGACAGGAAGTTGAACCACCTAGGACTAGGAAGTAGGCAGATTACGAAATCTGCTAGTAACAGCCAGATAGAATTTATTTTTTATTTTTTTTACATTAAAGGCAAGCTGTTAATATAAAGTACATTTTTAGGGTGGAACTCCGCTTTAAGGTGATCCTCATGTGAGGTTTGCAGGGAAACCAACACTTTCAAGAGTATTAAACTCTTGTGTACCCCAATGCACTCAGTGGTTCACCCTGCTAACCTGGAAGTATTATAAGATACAATAATGAAGTGGAGGACAGCAGAAGAAACCACTTAGTGCAATGGGCTACACAGGAGTTGGGCACTGCTGGAAATGTTGGCTTTTCCTGCAAAAGTCACATGAATATTTCTCAGGAATGGAACAGCATTCTAGTGGTGAAGGCTATGGGAAAAGTAAAAGATTTTTTCTTTTACAGGTGTACTTTTTTTTTTTTTTCTAATATAATGATGGTTGGCAATACCAAAGTTCGGGGAAATGCAGAGCGATTGAGCTATGCAAATAAAGTTGACCATTCATTATACAATCCTTATAATTCATATTAAAATCAGACAAGCCCAAGAACGACATAGTTGATGGTAGATCTAAAATAAGAAAAGTGTACAATCATATTTTTTAGCGTATGGTCAGTCTAAAAATTCAAAAACATAAAGCAAACTTGTAAGGGAATTATGTAACCTGAAACAGAAAAATGCAGAGCAAGGCTATAAATGAGATAAGTAAACCGAATCCCAAATATACAAAGCAAGCTTGTAAATGAGACAAAAATCAATCATCAAAATGTTCCTTGAGAAGTAGCCCTGTGCACTATTTACTAAAAATAACACAGTGACAGTATGCACCTATGATAACTAAGAATCCCGTTTCCATTTCGCAATTGCCTCTGCAGTACAGTATATTAGAAATGCAATAAAGTGGAAGCACTCAGCCAATTTCTCTGTCACTGACACTTTAATGTTTTTTTCATGATCTAAAACATATTTCACCGTTCAGCGCCCAAAAGTCAAAGCGTAGCTGCATACTGAAGACATTCCACCACGTCTGATAAAGCAGATTATGTAAGAAGTCCAGTTGCATGCTAACATCAATGAAACATGATTATGTACAAGTCAATCAAGCAGAGTCATAATACACCAGCAGTGGTCTGAGAGGACACTGAAGCTGGGCAGCAGACAACAGCATCATTGTTCATTACACGTCATCTCATGTCACCATAATGTAATTATGCTTATAAAGAATGTAGCAATAATGTTCTATACATACATTTAACAGATTAGACTGAACATAACAGTTAATCTAAGTCTATATACTAAGTGTAAATTGTATTAAAGGGGTTGTAAAGATCATTTTTTTTTTCTAAATAGGTTCCTTTAAGCTAGTGCATTTTGGTTCACTTACCTTTTCCTTCGATTTCCCTTCTAAAAGTATTTTTTTATTTGTCTGAACTTCTCACTTCCTGTTTCAGTAAACTTGCCCCCATCATCCGAGCCGTTCTGGCTGGGGGTTAGTCAGCGTGCTTGCCCCCTCCCTTGGGACTACATCCCTGCAGGAAAATGCTGTGAACACACCTCAGGGATGTAGTCCCAAGGAAGGAGGCGAGCACGCTGACTAACCCCCAGCCAGAATGGCTCAGATGATGGGGGCAAGCTTACTGAGGAGGAACATGAAAGTGAGAAATTCAGACAAAGAATAAAAACATTTAGACGGGAAATCGAAGGAAAAGGTAAGTGAGCCAACAATGCACTAGCTTAAAAGGAACTCATCTAGAAAATAAAAAAACAAACCTTCACAACCCCTTTAAGTATTCCTATTCTCTAACCTTTCTGAGTTAACATTTGTTGAAATAAAAGAAAAGGGAAATCACTATTTAATTATAGCTAGCATGAATTAAATGTTTTTTATTACAACGTTTGCATTAAAATTATTTTTGATGTGGAACATTTTTAAATCCTCCCTCACTTCGTTATTTAGATGACATTTTATTTGTTGGGCTGAAGGATTATGACTCTGGTCATAGTGTGCGGTCCACTTTTCAGGGGCTCATGGGACCTATTGGTATGTCGATGGCTGTGGAAAAAATCGTTTTGGCCTGAACATCTATTTAAAGTTGCTGTAAAGGTTATTTTTTTAATATTATATATATATATATATATATATATATATATATATATATATATATATATATATACACACACACACACACATGCTTTCTATTAAGATAAAAAGCCTTCTGTGTGCAGAAGCCCCCACAATACTTACCTGAGCCCCATCTCTATCCAGCGATGTCCACGAGTAACTAGGCCGTCCTTGACTCTCCCTCCTGATCGGCTGAGACACAGATGTGGTGCCATTGGCTCCTACTGCTGTCAGAGAGAGAGAGAGAGAGAGAGAGAGAGAGAGAGAGAGAGAGAGATAGAGATAGAGATAGAGAGAGAGAGAGAGAGAGAGAGAGTGGGGCCGAACCATGGCTCCGTGTATGAATGGACACACAGAGCTGCAGCTCAACTCGGGTGCCCCTATAGCAAGCTGCTTGCTGTGGGGGCACTCAACAGGAGTGAGGGGCCAGGAGCCCCACCCACGCCCTCAAGAAGAGGGAAATCCAGGCTGCTCTGTGCAAAACCACTACACAGAGCAGGCAAGTATAACATGTTTGTTATTTTAATAGGAAAAAAATGACTTTACAATCACTAAGTATCATAAATGATACCGTAAAGATGGCGTTTAGACTCCCACAATAGAAAACGTTTATGGTGCTAGAGCTGCTAGCTTTTGCATGTGCATAAGGACCATGGGCAGAGTATGTTCTGAAAGGCTGCATTATTAAAAAAACTTAGATTTGCTGGTTTAATACACATTTATTTCTCAGCACAATAAAAGCTCTATGTGCCAAGAAGAATTTGGACTAGATGAACAAATTAAGCTTTTTACGGATGTAGCCAGGTCCGTTAGTTTGGTGGATTTTGGTCAGGGAGTTAGTGTACTGAAATTTAGGACCATGGATTGGCGCTTCTATTACTAGAAATGTTATCCTACTGAAGCGGTTTCCTCTTGTTATAGCAATTGTTTTATATGGTAAGCAATTTAGCAACTGGAAGATTTTGCTACAGAGCGACAGGAAGATTGTTTTATATGCATTGAAATGCCTTTCCTCTAAATCTCCATTAGTGATTAGGCTACTTAAGTATATTGTTCTTCTTTGCCTCCATTTAATATTTGGCCTAAAGCCAAATACTTGGCAGACGCTCTGTCTCGCCAGAACTTTCATCAGAACATGGAATTGGCCCCCTCGGCAGACATCAGAGGTCTACGTTGCCCATCACAAGTGTAAATTTTGATGTGCATGCCCATCACACGTATACCTTCTGATCTACAATTGTTACCTTCTATGGTTCAAAAAGTTACTAAACCTGGTTTGCTTATGCAACTGGTTGGTGGAAGTGGCAGGATTTTACTTATGTACTGGGTTTATCGCTTTGTAGGGATTCTTGCTTTCCCCAGACCAGATTTACTTTTGACATGACCATTTGTCAAAGCTACCAGCAGGTGTTTCCCTTTTTGAAAAAAATAAAACAACGCAACTGGCATTTTTTTTTTGGTAAAACAATTCCTGAAAGGGCTTAACAATAGGGTTGATTAACTTTACAAGAGGATTTTATCTTAGCTTAGTGAGAACCTCTGCTAACGTCTATCATCCAATTGTGAAAATAGTGAATTTTTACTACATTAGTTAGGCTAAGGGAAAAAAATAAATCACAGTGTACCTTTAGTAAATCAGCCTCAATGTTACCATCTTGACACTAAATCTTCCACAACCTTTGTTTTTTTCTGTGATATTGTTGCAATTACTGAGTTTGTTTGTTCTTCTGCATATAAAACTTAGCTATTTAACATTGTCTTTTCTCTTGCCTTTTGTGTTGTCAAATCAGTTTCCATTTCCTGTTCAGTGTATTCTGGTTTATTGCACGACAAAGTTAAATTCCAAGCTGAGTTTGTTTATATTTTCTCAAGGAAGTCCAAAACTGACCAGCAAGGTTATGTTCCTTCTAGTTCACCTTCCCCAGTACATTTAGTTCAACAGTTTGTATTTGGAAGGTTGGAAGTTTGAAATAGGTTAGCTATCCTCATGGGATATGAAAGGCATAATTACAATCAATCCTTAAAAGAGATGTAAAGGCAGAAGGGTTTTTTTCTTTCAAGAAAGCCTTTTGTGTGTAGCAGTCAGCCCAGCACCCCCGTAATTACTTACCTGAGCCCCAGCATTACCTGAGACACAGCATTGGCACCATTTGCTCCTGCAGCTGTCAGTCAGTCAATCAGGGAAGAGAGGGGGCATGGTCAGGTCAGGGCTCTGTATATGAATGGACACACAACGCTGTGACTTGGCTCCAGTGCCCCCATAGGAAGCTGCTGACTGTGGGGGCACTCAATATGAGGGAGTGGCCAGGAGCAGCAAAGAGACATCTGAGAAGAGGAGGATCCGGACTGCTCTGTGCAAAACCACTGCACAGGGGTGGTAAGTATAACATGTTTGTTATTAAAAAAAAAAAATTACAATCACTTTAATTATACTGGATCTGGGGCTGCTAGGCTATGGCCAAATCACCCTGCACCCCCCCCCCAAACCAAGAAAATAGTCTGAATAGTCAGGCACTTCTATATGTTTTTGGCCACAAAGAAATTCAAGAGGAGTTACATGAAAAATCTTGCTTTTTTTGTCCTGATGAAGTTCGAATTTTTGGAAGCGGTAGACAGGGAATGTTATTGAAGAAACTGCCTAGTCAGCTATCTGACTTACTTCAGGTGTGGCCTATGCATGATGTCCTTGGGATGCAATGATTTGGGTAGAATTCAGACCTCCTTAACAAAATAAAATTTGAGTGTACCGACATCAGCGTACAGTTACTGTTTGCTACACTTGTCTTTTCCCAAGCTGGTGACTCTTTTACAATGGGGGTCTAAACCTGGGTTCCGGATCCTGGGTAAGAAAAGGAGAATAATCAAATGAATCCCAATTTGTCTCACTTTGGAACTGTGAATTGGAAGTATTTGGTGAATTTGAACAATACAGGTAATAATGTTCTAAATGATGATCTACAAAGTTAGGCTGCAGTGGTAGCAAGGGCCAGGTTATAAAAAAATATATTAAAAAAAATGAACTTTTGGGTAATTTCCCTCATTTGTGGGAGTGTATTTATAAAAAATATTGTATAGCTGTGTGTCCATTGCAAGTCAATGTACATTTGCCTTGTTCGAATAGGGCAAAATCAAATGTTCTCCAGCTAGATTATTTTCATTTTGAATGTTGAAAATGCTCCAATAAGGCTACTGAATGGCACTGTGGAGTATACTTATTTCCTATGATAGTCAGTGCCATCCAATGGCCAGACTTGCATTATAGCCACTAGATGGCACTATTATAGGGAATAAGTATGCTCCTCTGCACCATCTAATGAAAACAGCTGTGCTTAGTAATCAATGAGCTTCTAACTTCAGCTGTTCAGGTAAGCTTTGAAAATGAAAGCTAGAAGCCAATTGGTTCCAGTGCACAGATACTCCAGATTTTGGCTGCTCCAGTCTTAAAAAAATTAAAGTAAATTCCATTCTTTGTATCTTTTTTTTTTTTTTAGCTCAGAACCACAGGGGAGTCTCCTAAAACAAGTGATCACTGTTATTGGCCATCACCACGATCACATGATAGCAAGCAGCTTCTGATGGTTACTCTGAGCTCAGGAGCTGCCAGTAATAGCTTGGTGTCCAGGCTGGGAGCACACAATCAGGTATGCATATACTATATGTAGAAGCACAGCATTAAGCCCAGTCTGTTCTGCCTTGTATATGCATCCAGTCAGTGGGAAAGGGTTAGTTACAGAAGAAGAAATAAAATAAACAAGTCTCTATCCTAGCATCAGTTGCTTAATGGCCAGTTCACACCAGACACAGCTCCGAGTGCTTTTTTTCTGCACAAATGCATGCACAGTGTTTTCCATGTATTCCAATGGCTCTAGTTGGCTCTAATTCACACCATGCTGTCAGTTTCCGCTCAGTTTCTGCACCAGAAACTGACTGCATGGTGTGAACTAGAGCCATTGAAATACATGGAAAACACTGTGCATGCATTTGTGCAGAAAAAAAGCACTCGGAACTGAACAAGACTGTGTCTGGTGTGAACTGGCCCTAAATGTCCAGTAAGTTTTATATATATATATATATATATATATATATATATATATATATATATATATATATATATATATATATATATATATATATATATATATATATATATATACACACATACACACCTTACATGCCACCCCTTACAGGTTGACCACTCTTCGTTAGTGCAGAATTCAACACAAGTAACCCATGATTCATCAAAAAGTTCACACTGGCTAGAGAATAGGACATGGAACACTACAGATTTGATTCCATTCATCTGACTCTGAATGCACAGTGTTAATAAACCAGTTTTACATAAGCTGCCTAGGATATTAGCTCTCTATTAGGAAACACTGGCTTTACTTTTGTCATTGCCTTGAGAGCGGCAGAACTAATTTAGAAAGGATTCCCAAGAGTCTGCTGTATGTGACCTTGGGTGGAACACCATTTCATCTGTAAGAAAAATGACACTAAAAACTCAATATACTTTTACGCCTTGGGTAAGCACAAATGTATCCCCTTTAAACGCAGATCAGTGTAAACATACAATAGCATTAATCTATTACTATTTTTATCTGTATTTTTTTTTATCACTAGCAAGGTTCTAGATGATTTCAATAATACATAGAAAAAGTATTCTGCAAAAGAGCTTACATTTCCCAATAAAAGTAGAAACATAACCTGATACAACACAAGGAATATTACCATGTAATTGCTTACATAATTGCATAGATAAAAGATGCACGCACATGTTTCAAAGGGATAACTAATCCAGCAACCCATCTTCCCTGCAGCTAACTTTTTCTCTAAGTATGCCCTGAACAAGTACCCCATGATATACAGTAAATGTATAAGCCAAGTGCTGAAAATGTATTTCTAAGTATCCAACATGAAAGGAGAGCAAATCAAAAGATTTACAGCCTCCTCTAATCCCATCCCAGCATCTCCCCTTCTTTTAGCTGTAAATGCTTAGCTACTGTGTGACAATGACATCCTGTTGATTTATAAAGTCAGACACAGCAGTGAGCTCCATTCCAGTAAAACTTTGACTGGCCTCTGGTGCCACCTAGCCACAGTACTGCACTTCTACTATCATAATATTCAGCACCAAATGCTAATAGTACAAACTATGCTTTCATTATGACAATCCTGGAAGCAGAAAGAACACTGCCTGTATGAGATGACATCACTACCTTTGTGGCACTTTAAGCCAGTCTAACACTATGTACCATTTCAGCGTGACACTTTTTTTTTTTTTTTCCACATTTATTTTGTACATTGTATGCATATATCATTGACATCAACTCAGAAGGTATGGAGGCACTATTTATGAACGCAAGCAGCAATGTATAGTAACTCATAGCAACCAGTGGTCAACTTTTGCATCGTGACATGTTCTACAGAAGGGAAATGTTACTGGTTGCTTTGAGTTACTGCATTAGAAAATAAAGTTAGCTCATTCCAGAGCTTAACTGGTACTTACTGTAAAAAACGTATTCTGTGTAACTGGACCAGATCTTGTCATCAGTGTACTGATTAACGAATGAAGCCGTTACTGATGAGTTGCAAGCCACCATTTGGAATCCACATTCTGACAGCATGTCAAAAGCTCTCTCTAGATGTTTGAACTTGAGATAAAACCTGGAGGTGTATTTTTCTGGGGCGCGGTCTGGATCCCTGCTTTCATTAAGCGTTTCTCCAAAAACTTCTTTGGCTAGAGAGATTCGACCACAAACAAGAATTCTTGGAACTCTCCGAAACTTGGCATCTGCTTGGCTTTCTCGACCCATGGTGCAAGATCCACGGTAACCAATGGTAATGAAGCCCCATTTTTTATCTGAAGGCATTAAAGATGAAGATGGACATATTCTCGTTTCACTACCTTGGGAGGCTTCTTCAAAGTCGCTGTGGCAGAAGTCATCTGGGCTGTGTTTCACTTCATCAGGTGCTAAGAGTTTTACTAGTTCTGGCAGTAGAAAATATTCCGCTTCCCTTTTCAAGCGCCCTTTTTCTGGAAAGTGATCTGGCAAGACCACCTGTCGGTCCCTGAGATAGTCAAGAACATAACGAAATAGAAACCCATCTCGGTCAAGAAAGAATCGTCCTTTGGCATCTTTGGCCAGGTCGTTTACAGAGTCCCTTTTGGAGGTGAACATTTTCCATAGAAGTGAATGGGGTATACTGGTCAAGGTGGAGTGACGTGTAAAGTAAACTTGTCCTCCAACATTTAATTCAATTACCTCTGGGTATGACTGAAGACCAGTCCCTTGGTCTCTAGGTGGGGCATAAGTTCTGCAGTTTCCACTCAGTGCCATTTGTGCTTGACAGATGTTCCTAGCTACAATACAAAATAGTTCATGAATTGTAAAATGGGAATGAGAAACTGTAATGTAGATCCGCAAAGAGCAAATATTTGCTTATTAGTCTTGAATTTGTGATCATGAATTCAATCACAAGTGAGCATCAGCTTAATTGATTAGTCTGTTGGAACTTTTAAGACCAGTTCCACTGGAGTAATAACTTCATAAAAAAAAAAAAAATGAAAGATGTGTACCTCACACTAAGCCCACTGGATGCAAGGTCATGCTGTATGTACAGACATGTTAAAATCTGTAAAAATAAAATAAAATAAAAAAGCATTAGTGAAGTTAGGAATAATATCAGGATAGTAATATGCAAAAAGCTGTTTTTTTTTTTACATAATTATCCATATAGTTATGTTACTAGATGTGATGAGAGCAAACATACATGCAGACTATGTTCATACATCTTATGCTGATTGCATGCACTTGACAGCAGATGCAAAACTGGATTTTAAAGATCAGAAATGCAATTTAAATGCATAGCAAAGCCATACATTCTGTTTGCCCTATGTGCCTATGTGATGCTAGTTATATAGAGTACAACATTACAGAAAACAGTTACAATACCTGAGATGCATAATCCTTCCTCGGTGAAAAAAGGAGGTCATTTTGTATAAACACAAATAAAAAAGCAATAGAAAAAAAAAATACTAAATTAACAAAAAGTCTCAGAAAGCTGTAGCTCTTAGCAAGTGTAGAGAGTTATCGGCTCCTGGGTGGCAGCACAGTGATGAATAATCAGATGTAGTGATCAGCAGATAAAATGCACACTGGAAATAGGATTAGCTTGTTATTTATAAAAGGAGAGAGAAAAAAAAATACCCCAGATGGGATGCTGCCTTTTTTAAATGCTTTGCAAAAAACTCTCAGCCAGACTGCATGGGGAAGGATTCATGTTTGATACTCCAAGTTCCAACAGGAACAGAGAGGTTAGCATACTTCTAGGTAGGCTGAAAGAAAAAAAAAGAAGAAGAAGGGATGGGAGCAGCCAGAGCAAGCAGCAATAGGAGTAGTAGCAGCAGCAGCTGATTTTCAGCTGTGGGTGCTTTGGTGCTTGGTTGCTGAGCCTGCTCTAGCTGCTGAGCTGGGTGGATCCACAGTTCCCAGGGCTGTTCTGAGATGGTGCTATTTCAGCAGTGCAGGGAAGAAACCAACCAGGGAAATAACTATTACATCATCTTAAAGGAATATAGCAGCCAGAGAAAATAAAAGGACAGAGGATGCATTGAAGAGCAGCATGGTGTTCATAGTCAGGCTTGCTTTAAACAGGTGAATGCTAATCCTCTGCAAGCCTAAAAATTGCAAAGTACCGTTCAAGCCATCCTTTTACCCAAAGGGTGTTTTAACCTATTAACCTCTATTTACATGATCACAATCAAGCATCGGTTCTAATGGGGTATGCTGATGCAGATTGCAGCAATTACGGGACAAAGCTTCACTAGCAATTATAGTCTTATATCTCCAATAGCAAACAACATTTGTATTGTCATTTAACAGTCACTTAACAGCAGTGTTTAAAGTTGTCATCTGTGCATCTTTGTGGCGCCTACTGTTTTTTATTTCCTCTATACACATAACATATACACTAAGCCTCTCCTTACCTTCATTAGAGATATTATAGTGCAATGATCACAATCCATTTTTTGTAATACTAGTTCAAACAGGGGCAGTGCAAAGCACCGCAAAGAGATCACAAGCCATTAGCACCATAGTTGCAACTTAGTTTAGCAATTAGCTGAGCACTGCAAGGGATGTATTTTAGTAGCAGCTGGAATGTCTGCCTATTTTATCTAAAATGCATTATTCACACTGAAATATGGATAGTTCTCTCATATTATATATCTCTCTCTCTCTCTATTATATATTTAATATATATATATATATATATATATATATATATATATATATATATATATATATATATATATATATATATATATATATATATATATATATATATATATATATATATATATATATAAATATACACACACACATATATATATATATATATATATATATATATATATAATTAGAGATCTCTCTCTCTATGTAGCGCCCCCTTACTTTCAGTATGGGCACTACGCTAAAGTTAGTGGGGAATGGGAGAGTTACCTTGCTCCCATTCGCTATTTGTTTACATTTTGGGACTTCTGTCAATCCAGAAATGTCCACTGGGTCAGTCTGTGGTCCAGGGATGCAGTGTCATCCCTGGCCGGCAGTTGGCGCCAGAGGGGTTCTGGCAGAGGTAGTTTCTCCAGCAGCCAATCAGAGGAGCTTTTCCCTCGTGGGGCGTGCTGGAGAGAAGTATATCTGTGACAGGTGTCATGTGTTCTAAAATCTTCGCATAATGTGAAAGATGACGTTACGACGAGTAAATAGATACCTAACAATTGCACACGCTCGTAGAATGGCGCCAAACTTTGGGAACTTAAAAATCCCCATAGGCGACGCTTTAATTTTTTTTACTGTTTACATGTTTTGAGTTACAGAGGAGGACTAGGACTAGAATTATTGCTCTCACTCTAACGTTTGCAGCAACACCTCACATGTGTGGTTTGAACACCGTTTTCATATGTGGGCGGGACTTATGTATGCGTTCACTTCTGTGCACGGAGACAGTGGCACTTTAAAATGTATTGTTAATTTTACTTAAAAAAATATATATTTTGACACAAAAAAAAAAATTGATCACTTTTATTCCTATTACAAGGGATGTAAACATCCCTTGTAATAGGAATATGGCATGACAGGTCCTCTTTACAGTGAGATATGGGGTCAATAAGACCCCACATTTCACCTCTAGGCTGGAAAGCCTAAAGTTAAAAAAAAAAATAAAAAAAAAAAGGATCACCGTTTCACAACCGAATCAGTGCTGTTTTTTTTGTTTATTTTTTTTTTTTAATGCAAATTGATGCCATACCCAGGTAAAACTTTTTAAGCAGTTACAGCAGAATTTTTTTTGTTTTTGTTTTACATAAAAAAATAAAGGCTGATCATTCTAAGCACATCTGTCAGTGGTAAGTGGTTTGTCTCACCTATCTCACTACACATCTGTAGAAGAGCATGTTGTGTTGAATAACAACAGACTTAGTGGCTGGATCACCAAATAAAAAAAAAATATATAAAGACATTAAAGTAAAAAAAAAAATAGTAAGTTGCAATATAATAAATGTTTGCTGTTGGGTTTTGTCCGCACGCATTTGCAAATGCATGTGTGAGCCACAGAGCCGCGCCAAGGCACCCTGTAATCTGTGGTCCTAACACTAAACAATGTGCATCCCCACAGTGGAGGCACATGCATTTAAATGGATAGACAGGGGCAGGTGAACTGAAGGGAAGCCACCCCTCCTTAAAAGGTACAAGAGCACACCAAACACCCAGTATATAGCACAATGGCTGCAAAGGTGGTGATGCTCTGCTGGACCAATATGAGCACCACAGGTGAAACATAAAACGTGTCCACTGCCCCCATCTATAGCTGGCAATCGGAAGGCTAAAGCATATAACAACAAAACCTGGGGAATGCCCAGGGAAAAACTTTGCCACAGAGACCACTTTTATTTTGTAGTGGACCGCCCGCTGAAGAAGAGGATACCGGGGATATGGTAGCTAGCTGCTGTCATAACAACGGTATTCCTCTTCAAACAGCCGACATATTCCTACGGTGAGCGGTCCATAAGTGGTTAATTTATAATGTCACCAAAGTAAAAGGAAAGGTGTTAAAAGGCATCTCTATCCGAAACTGCAAAAGCAGTTTGGGATACAGCACATGGATCTAAAATGGCAGCATTGTGACATAGGGGGAGATTTACTAAAACTTGTGCAACTGTGCATAGAAACCGTTTCTAACGTCAACTCGCTCCGTTAAAAGATAAGTTCACCGGGTGGAACATGTTCCAGCAGCTAGCTACAGCCTCTCTCTGTGACAGACATCTTCTCCAGGCACCCACTGTCACTGTTTGAAAATAACGTGGCTGTGCAAGGCTCCACCCCTCCGGACCACGTCATTCATTCATGAATGGGAAACTACAAGTCCCAACAGACTTTGTGGCTGTCGGCTTGTAGTTTCGGTAAACTACCATGGAGCTGTTGAACACTCTTGTAGTTCATTGTCTTTTCCTGTCAGTGGGGTAGATTCACATACACCGCCGTAATTTGAAATCCGCACCCACGTATCGTTACGCCGATTCTCAAAGGCAGATACGCTTAAAAAATAGGCTTCCTCCACCGACGTAACTTGATTGCGGCGGCGTAGAATTGTGTGCAATATAACGTTGGCCGCTACTGTTGTTGTCAGCGTAGAATATGCTAATTACCTAGATACGCCGATTCACAAACGTACGTACGCCTGGCGCAATTTATTTACGTTGTTTACGCTAGGCTTTTCCAGCGTAAGGTTGTTCCTGCTATTAGGAGGCGCAGCCAATGTTAAGTATGGACGTCGTTCCCGCTTCGAAATTTGATTTTTTTTACGTCGTTTGCGTAAGTCGTTCGCGAATAGGGCTGGACGTAATTTACATTCACGTTGAAACCAATACCTACTATGTAACATGACTTGATAATTTAAGAAAATATTTACACACTGGTTTACTTGAAGATTCTGAACTCCTTTAATAAATCAGCGGTTTTAAATTTGTATCTTCACCTTGTTCATTACTGGGTATTTTTTATTTTATTTAAACACAGCTTTGTGTTAGTTATATGCTGATTAGGCAATACATTTGAGGAATACACTATATTATCAAAAGTATTGGGACACCTGCCTTCACATGCGCATGAACTTTAATGGCATCCCAGTCCTAGTCCGTAGGGTTCAATATTGAGTCGGCCCACACTTTTCAGCTATAACAGCTTCAACTCTTCTGGGAAGGCTGTCTACAAGGTTTAGGAATGTGTGTCTATGGGAATGTTTGACCATTCTTCCAAAAGTACATTTGTGAGTTCAGGCACGTATGTAGGACGAGAAGGTCTGGTCTTTTTTTTTTTTTATATATACTTTATTGCAGAAAATATACTTGGTAAATTTAACGGTAAGATTTCTGGTAGCGAGCATGGGCTCCAGGTCCACCAAACTTCTTGGACTCGCAACGACGATGATCTGCAACTAGAAGGGTCTTGTCATACCGAATAAGAATATTTTGATTCCTTCTTGGAGGCTTCATGAACATATTTCTGATAATAAGCCACCAATGATTTAGAAATAGCCTGGTGATTGCGCAAACTTGAGAGACCTGTCCACCATCCTTCACACGGACTCTGCAGCAAATCGCTCTTTGCCCAAAAGGAGAACAGGCTTCAGCAGCTTGTACTGCAGAGTCGCAGGTTCAATTATCTCCAATGGTCTTCCATTAACTTTGATGAGCCCATTGCCTCTTTTGCAGCGGGCAACGGCAGTTGCAGTTTTCTTCCGTCTGAAAACCTGCACGGACTGCAGAGGACCCTTGGCCGGCATTGTCTTACTTTCAGACATGAGTGCAAAGAGGAGGCTTGCATTCTATGTTCCAATTCACCCCAAAGGTGTTCTTTTGGGTTGGTCAGGACTCTGTGCAGGCCAGTCAAGTAACTTCACCCCAAACTCGCTCATCCCATGTCATTATGGATCTTGCTTTGTGCACTGGTCCAAATCATTTGGTGGAGGGGGGATTATGGTGTTGGGTTGTTTTTCAGGAAGGGGCTTGGCCTCTTAGTTCCAGTGATGGGAACTCTTAAGGCGTCAGCATACCAAGATATTTTAGACAATTGCATGCTCCCAACTTTGTGGAAACAGTTTATGGATGGTCCCTTCCTGTTCCAATATGACTGCACACCAGTGCACAAAGCAAGGTCCATAAAGACATGGGTGAGTGAGTTTGGGGGTAGAGAAACTTGACTGCACCAGAATTCACTGCAGCGTTGGCTGCATGCACCGATTGACTGGCGGTTTTCCAGCAGGGCTGTTCAGCAGAAGTTGTTCACCAGACCAGCTTCTGTTGGACAGACAGCAGCAAACATAGATGTTGATTTACTAAAGACAAATCCACTTTGCACTACATGTCCACTTGGAGATGCAGTCGCTGTAGATCTGAAATGAGGGAAAGCTCTGCTGATTTCTATCATCCAATCACGTACAAGCAAAAAAATTGATTATTTTTTTTTCCTTGCATGTCCCCCTCAGATCTACAGTGACTGCACTTCCAATTGCACTTGCAGTGCATTTGTATTGCACAATTGATTTGCCTTTAGTAAATAACCCCATAATTCCTGCTGAACTGGCTGACTTTCAGCACATGTGGTCTAGGCTTAATACATGAGCACTACCATATTAATTTAATCCGTTCAAAATTGCCAGGAGGAAAGAAAAACTCACAAAACACCTTTCCCATTTTTGCATAGAAAAGCTTCCCTCTCCTGTAAACTGGTTAAGATGGCTCTAAAATTCAGTATTACAGTAAACCTGTCACAAACACTGCCAAACGAGCATGTTAAAAAACAAAATACATAATGCAAAATTATCAAAACTAAAGCAGACAATGCATCAAAAAGATCAGTAGATCCAGAGATCTATGTTATGTTATAGGTAAACTTTTATTTTTACTGTCAATGTTGAGCTTGGTCCCACCCACCCTTCCTTCCTGTTGGTCAGAAAGGCAGCCTATCATTACTACTATTAGGAAATCCTAAAGAGAGAGGCAGAGCAAACGTTTACAGAAAAAAAGGTAGGTAGAACGAAAGCAAAAACTTTCATTTCCATTTTGGATAAAATGGAGAACTTGCCCTTCACTTCCTTTTGTGTGGACACGAAAGAAAGTGAAAATAAATCTCTGGGGGGGAAGGAAATGCCCTCCTAGACAGTTGTCACTGCACCTAGTGTCCCCACTGAAAGTTTCCCCCCCATTTCTGTTCTGCTGGCAAGAATTTTCGTTCCTCCCTGACTTTCCGTCCAAGTGATAATGCTGATCAAAAAAAAGCAACACAGAGTAACTCCCCAACAGATGACACAGCTAGCAATAAAGACCGGGCAGGGGTTTCTTACCACTCACAGCTCTATCCAAAGCCTTCTATCCAAAAGTGTTGTCTGAAAGCAGAACTTCACCCAAAAGGGGAAGTTCTGCTCTCCCGACTTCTACTCCCCTCCTCTGTTATATTTGGAACATATTTTTCTGGGGGGGGGGGGGGGGGTACCTAGTTTTGACAGGTACACGCTCCCACTTTCGCTTGGTTCATCCACACTCTTCCTCCGTGCCCACAACCTTCTAGGACATGTCACAGGTTCCAGAAGGCTGCAGGATCATTTAACCACTTGACCCCCCCCCCCCCCTCCCAGACCTGCCCATTTTTTGTAATACGGCACTGTGTTTTTTTAACTGACAATTGCGCAGTTGTGCGACACTGTACCCAAATAAAATGTATGCCTTTTTCCCCCCACAATTAGAGCTTTATTTAGGTGGTATTTGATTACCACTGCAGTTTTTATTTAATTTTTTGCCAAAAGCTAAATTTGAATTGTCCAGTTTTGTGACAAGCTAGCATTAAATGTAGGCTCATAATCACACATCTATGCCACCAGCTATTTGTATTTCTTCAAGAAGAAATAAGGTAAGTGACACATTTCCTTATGAGCTTTTAAGCTGATTTGCTTCAGTGCACGCAAAAGCAATTGGTGGTTAACAACTATTAGTTCTATTAGTATGACAAAAGTAGGAAAGCCATTTATTTTTCCAAGCACACAAGACTGGGGCAAATGACAACTAAAGAGACCGCTAATATGCTCCAGTGTCTTAATAGGACAAGGGGTTGCAGACATCCTGTTCTGTGGCTTGAGGTTAAGTGGGTTTCCAGAAATTCACACTCGATGAACCCAAATGTTTCTTAGCAATAAAGTCATAAACACTGAGCTTTATCAGACTGTAAAATGGTATAGTTATTTACATTTCAATGCCTAAAATTAGAAGCGATCTTGATATTCAGACTACACAATGCACCATAAACTAAAACTATGAAAATAAGAGCTTGCAACCCTCATTTTAGCAGAATTTTTAAAAGATATTATAACATTTTTATAGGACAGTATTTATTTCCTTAATAATAATGAGCAAAATTGAAAAATGTTTATAAAATATACTCAATGACGCATCTTTGCATGCAGAATTCAAAAAAAAAAAAAAAAAACATTTTCAGTATATACAGTACCTGAAACTTGATTCATCTAGTGCCAATACAATAATTAGTGTATGCTTTTGTAAGCTACACGTATTTAATTTAAATGAGTAGTGTTTTTTTTTTTTTTTTTTTAATTACACCTTTTAATTAAAAGTATTCATTGACCCCCATTATGTGACTTTGCCAAAGAGAATGCTGGGAGAAATGGTCTGCTGGAGGCATGAAAGAGAAGAAAGAGAGCGGAGGGCGCACCGACCTCGTGTGATACTGATAAAAAATATTTATTCCAATAATAAAATCAATGGTTATACTCACAAAATTGGAGTTAAAAACAGGCTTTAAAAGTGAGTACAGCAGATGTCCAGCACCGTCTGTGGAACACGAATAATCGTTTGAACCAATCGGTAGATGTAAAAGCTGACGCGTTTCGGGGGCGTACCCCTTTCCTCAGAGCTAACGTGGTCTGCAGTGCTCCCTCGCCGTGGAGATAATGGGGCTATATATACACATACACACACACATATGCACAGAAATACACGCCCACATAGGTGGGCCAGGCAGACCTATGTTGATAGGTTCATGTCAGGGTGTAAACCTCCCAGGTAGGAGGGGGGCGTTTTTTCAAGGACCACACCTCTAATATCCTCAGAGTACCAGTCCCTTAAATGAGGGTGGTCCCAAAGCAGTAATACAGTATATATAGTGTTATTTGGAACTGTCATTGCAAATGTATACTGACTGCCATCCTTAGCTAACAGTGCATATTTATTTGTTTAGTTAATTACTATATTACAGGCCGAGTGTGTGGAGGAAGGAGTACTCATATGCTTTACCCCTGTGTGGAGGAACAATAGGGACTTACCTGACTGTCCCTTTGTGCTTATCTCTACTGGATCAGTATACATGCTCCTCGTGAGTCTGCTGGAACGCACGCCAGCCATATAGGACAGCAGTGCGTTTCAGCAATTGATGCGCGCGCGCGCGCCGTACTGTTCGCGGCGCGCGTGCGCGCGCCGTACTGCGCGCGCCGCAATCGCGATGTACCGCGCGCCGCGCACTGCATCAGTGAATCGTCTCCCTATGCGCAGAGCGGAGACTAACTGCTCCAAGCTCTGCAATACAGGGACTGTGACGTCACTGCGACTCTATGGTAGCATTTTACCATGGAAGAAGGACCTCAATGTCTGCCCTCTAGTGGTGGAGGGTGCAAAGGACACTTATACTCCATGATAGTGAGATCCTGAAGGGAAATTACATCAATGTCCACCCTCTAGTGGTTGGAGGGTGGAAAAGTGACATTAAAAACACATTAATTTTCCAGGTCAGTGCTTTTAGCCTAACTCCACAGAAAATTATATGGGGCTGCGTGCGAGGGGAAATACAGTAATATCACTGTATCAATAGTGATGTGCCTAGCTGTGCCCATGTACAGACACCCACATCTCACAAAGTGGCTAACATAGGGGGGACTGCAGACCATCAAGACATCTACATATCAACAAGATGCAATGTACAAATAAATAGTGACAAAAATCCCTCAATGATGTTACATTAGTGCCCAACATGGTGTTTGCTAATTTGTTTCTAAAGCTACTATAATTGGAATTATTTTACATACTATGGTGTTAAATAGCTTAATGTATCTATCTACTCATACTAATATATTGAAGTTAAGTTAAGTTTAAGATGTATAATCATATGCATCAGGAACGAAAGGGGGAGGAAGCCCTAGTGATGGGGGAGGGGGACAAAAAAAAGGCAGGAAGGATGTAATGTGATAATAGGTGGACTTGATTCAAGTCGACCTCTTTCGTTATTATCACAATGGTGTGCAGATACTCATGTCACAGTGTGCAGTTCGATCTCTTCATTTAACCCATTCGGGACCATACTGCCCAGGGTGAAGATCCAGTAGGCCTCTCTTTTACAGAGGATCTGGTATTTCTTCCCACTGTCCAAACCGTTTTGGATGGCTTCTATGCCAAACACTTTTAGGCCCTCCACTTCACTACCATGGGCTTCTTTAAAGTGTTTTGGTATAGAGCCTTTGTCTTTTTTAGTTAAAATACTACTCCTGTATATTTTTTATCAGTATCACACGAGGTCGGTGCGCCCTCCGCTCTCTTTCTTCTCTTTTATAGCTTCATGAATACCCACGATTCTGAGGAGGGCTGCAAGACTCTAGATGATAACTTTTAATTGAACCGCACCACCCCATAGCACTCCCTACAAAATATCAGAGCGCAGGAGACTTGTTCTTGTATATCTGCTGGAGGCATGACCATGCATTTACATGGTTCCCTCTCTCCCAATGATCTGACTGTTGTATTGCATCTTTGAAGAAAGTCACAAGGTAAGAGGCAAGTAACTTATCTGTACTGAATGAGCCAGTATCTCATTCCAGGAAATAGATGCTGACCCTGAATATAAGCAAACATTGTGTCATCCTTCTATAGAGAAAATGGATCATGTTATTGCCATGAAGTATTGTGATCTCTGTGATGGGTGATATTAGGTTCACTTTGTAATTGATAATAAGCATCCGCTTTTTCATAGCTGTCCAATGCTGAACTTGTGTTTTTCAAGAGCTGCACTGAACGTTTTTCATGGACTTACAATATTAAACAGGCAACCAACAGATATGAGCTGAAAACATCAACCATATGGTCTAATACAAGGAAAGGGATGGTTGGCAATCAGGTTGACATCCAAAAAATAGTATTTCTCTATTGAGTAAACATGTACAATGTTGTAAAAAACATCCCACTTGTTTCGAACGTTAGTCCTTAGTCATGGCTAAGGATTAACGTCAGAAATGCTTAGGCTGTTTTTACAGCATTGTTAATGGTTACTCAGTGGTTTTACACAGCGCTGTGTGTGTGTGTGTGTGTGTGTGTGTGTAGGGGAGGGGGGGGGGGATACAATAGTGGAGGGAGGTAGGATGTGAAAGGGATAGAGGACACTACTTAGGGGGATGGAGAGGCAGAAGACACTAGAGTGTAGGGGGGGGGGGGGGAGAGGGTGTCATGTGAAGGGGGTAGAGGACACTACTGTGGGGGGATTATGTGATGTGGAGGGGGGCAGAAGGCACTACTGAGACACATTATTCTTCATGCCATCTTTTCATTGGGAGCTTGACAGTTTAATTTGTTTTAAATAGGGCAGCGCCCAGACCCCCTGGGATCTTTGTTTTAAATAGGGTGCCACCCAGACCCCCTGGGATCTTTGTTTTAAATAGGGCGGCGCCCAGACCCCCTGGGATCTTTGTTTTAAATAGGGCGCCGCCCAGACCCCCTGGGATCTTTGTTTTAAATAGGGTGCCACCCAGACCCCCTGGGATCTTTGTTTTAAATAGGGCGGCGCCCAGACCCCCTGGGATCTTTGTTTTAAATAGGGCGCCGCCCAGACCCCCTGGGATCTTTGTTTTAAATAGGGCGCCGCCCAGACCCCCTGGGATCTTTTTTTTAAATAGGGCGCCGCCCAGACCCCCTGGGATCTTTGTTTTAAATAGGGTGCCGCCCAGACCCCCTGGGATCTTTGTTTTAAATAGGGCGCCGACCAGACCCCCTGGGATCTTCGATTTCATCCATGTTGTCAAGGTAGATCGATCTCAACCTCTGAACGGTAGCCTACCCCTGATTTACTGCATACATTAGGTTTCATATCACTTGGTATTTTTACTTGCAGGATGGTTATATGATAGCCCCTCTCAAAAAATCAACCTGGCTCTAAAGTGCACCAGGTCCTTCCATACTATGTGATTCTAAGGAACAGATCTAGGAACTGGGTTTATATATAGCTTATGGCTGCTTACCTGTCCTCATGAGTAATGACCCATACACACTATTAGATTTTCTGCAGATTTTTGTCTTCATTTTAACGAAAACCATGTAGTGCAAGGGTCTGCCTGATTGCATACAAATTGAAACTCTTATGCCGCGTACACACCATCACTTTATGTGATGGAAAAAAACGAAATTGTCTGTGAAGTAAAAAACCACTTAAATTTTCAAAAACGACGTTGCCTACACACCATTGTTTTTTCACAATGCTCTAGCAAAGCGAGGTTACGTTCACCACTTTTTTCCATTGAAGCTCACTTCATAACTAGCTTCTGGGCATGCGTGGGTTTAAAAACGTTGTTTTAAACGTCGTTTTTTGCTACACACGGTCAATTTTTGTGAAACAAAAAACAACGTTTTGAAAAACGACACAAAAAATTGAAGCATGCTTCAATTTTTTTTTGTCGTTTTTCACAAGACATAAAACAAAGCTTTCCCCCACACACGGTCATTTAAATTTACGTTTTAAAAAATGTTGTTTTTTTTCATCACATAAAGTGATGGTGTGTACGCGGCATTAAGGTTTGACCTTCTATTATATGGTTTTGGTAAATTTGAAGACAAAAATCTGAAGAAAATTGAATGCCTTGTACATACGATCGGAATTTCTGATGAAAAAAGTCTGACAGACTTTTTCCATCGGATATTCCGATCGTGTGTAGCCCCATCTGAGTTTTTTCATCGAAAATTCAGATGAATTCCATCGGAGTTTAGATATAGAACATGTTCTATTTTTCTGCGATGGAATTCCATCTGAATTCTGATGAGATTTGGCCGGGCCAAAGCCTGATCGTGTGTACAAGGCATTATAGTGTGTATGGAGCTTTAGTTGTCACCTGAACTGGTGAACGGGCCCTTTGTTTTCCTTATGTATTAAACTAAAAGGTGAGTATGCCAATGAATAATGGACCCCTTCACCAGTTTACTAAAGTCGATAAAAGTACCAGGATCCAGTAAATATATGTAAATTGCACATTAACCACTTAAGAACTGCCTAACGCAATATACGTTGGCAGAATGGCACGGCTGGGCACAATCACGTACCTGTACGTCCTCTTTTTACATGCCCAGCCATGGGTTGCGGGCGTGCGCCTGCGACCCGGTCCGAGGCTCCATACCCGCAGACCCGATTGCGGCCGGAGTCCCGCGATCGGTCACAGGAGCTGAAGAACAGGGAGAGCTGTGTGTAAACACACCTTCCCCGTTCTTCACAGTGGCACGGTCATTGATCATCTGTTCCCTGATATAGGGAAAGGTGATCAATGACGTCACACGTCCAGCCCCACCCCCTACAGTTAGAAACACATATGAGGTCACACTTAACCCCTTCAGCGCCCCCTAGTGGTTAACTCCCAAACTGCAATTGTCATTTTCACAGTAAACAATGCATTTTTGTAGAATTTTTTGCTGTGAAAATGACAATGGTCCCAAAAATGTGTCTAAATTGTCCGATGTGTCTGCCATAATGTTGCAGTCACAAAAAAAAAAATGCTGATCGCCGCCATTAGTAGAAAAAAATTATTAATAAAAATGCAATAAAACTATCCCCTATTTTGTAAACGCTATAAATTTTGCGCAAATCAATCGATAAACGCTTATTGCGATTTTTTTTTTACCAAAAATAGGTAGAAGAATACGTATCGGCCTAAACTGAGGAGAAACAAACTTTTTTTATATATTTTTGGGGGATATTTATTATAGCAAAAAGTAAAAAATATTGTTTTTTTTTTCAAAATCGCTCTATTTTTGTTTATTACGCAAAATATAAAAACCGTAGAGGTGATAAAATACCACCAAAAGAAAGATTTATTTGTGGGGAAAAAAGGACGCCAATTTTGTTTGGGAGCCACGTCGCACGACCACGCAATTGTCAGTTAAAGTGACGCAGTGCCAAATCGCAAAAAGGGGCCTGGTCCTTTACCTGCATATTGGTCCAGGTCTTAAGTGGTTAAGCCCCAAAAGTACCCACCTTTAGAGTAGTATAGGTGAGAAAGAGCCTACAGTCTTTCTATACCAACCTTGTGCTTTGGAATAATTGGCCAGCACATTTATGATCCTACATATCCCCATTATGAGCATGCTACTTTGTTGAACACACAATTTTTTAAAATAATAGATGTAAATTTATAAGAGCAGTGCAATTTATTCGGTGTTCAACTTCTTTAATATAATGTTAACATTGCAAGGGAAAAAAAGTTTGTTTTAACATAGAAGTAAAAACGGTACAGTATGTACTCGGTGATGAATCAAAATAGGTCACACAAATTGAAAAGCACTTGAATTTTGCAATGTACGGTATGTTACTGCTGTTTAACCACTTACCCCCCGGACCATATTGCTGACCAGAGTACTTTTTGCGATTCGGGACTGCGTCGCTTTAACAGACAATTGCGCGGTCGTGCAACGTGGCTCCCAAACAAAATTGGCGTCCTTTTTTTCCCCACAAATAGAGCTTTCTTTTGGTGGTATTTGATCACCTCTGCGTTTTTTATTTTTTGCGCTATAAACAAAAATAGAACGACAATTTTGAAAAAAATGAATATTTTTTACTTTTTGCTGTAATAAATATCCCCCAAAAATATATAAAAAAACATTTTTTTTCCTCAGTTTAGGCCGATACGTATTCTTCTACATATTTTTCGTAAAAAAAAATCGCAATAAGCGTTTATTGATTGGTTTGCGCAAAAGTTATAGCGTTTACAAAATAGGGGGTATTTTTATGGCATTTTTATTAATATTTTTTTTTACTAGTAATGGCGGCGATCAGCGATTTTTTTTCGGTATTGCGACATTATGGCGGACACTTCGGACATTTTTGACACATTTTTGGGACCATTGGCATTTTTATAGCGATCAGTGCTATAAAAATGCATTGGATTACTATAAAAATGCCACTGGCAGTGAAGGGGTTAACACTAGGGGGTGGGGAAGGGGTTAAGTATGCCTGGGTGTGTTCTTACTGTGGGGGGGGGTGGCCTCACTAGGGGAAACACTGATCCTCGGTTCATACAATGTATGAACCGAGGATCAGCATTTCCCCTGCTGACAGGAACGAGAGCTGTGTGTTTACACACACAGCTCCCTTTCCCCGCTCTGTACCGAGCGATCGCGTGTGCCCGGCGGCGATCGCGCCCGCCGGGCACACGCACGGGAGTCGGGGGCGAGCGGGGGGCGCGCGTGCACGCGTGCCCCTAGTGGCGGCTAATAGACAGGACGTCATATTACGTGCTCTCGCCTAGGAGAGCCACCTTGTGGACGTATTTCGGCGGTGCGCGGTCGGCTAGTGGTTAACAAATAGGGGGATAAGTATTAGAAATGTTAAAGCATCCTGTATACACAGAGTTTTACTCCAACACCAGTTATATTTCACAGCAGCTGTACTACATCAGAACCAAAGACGTATTATTAGTACTTATATTGCACAATTTACACAGCACTTAAAGTGGGTGTAAACCCTCCATACACCCAGGTAAGTAAACAACCTCAGATGATACACAGATTAACCAAATCTCCCTAAATAGGTTTTATATGTATATCTGATGTGTTCAAATGTATACTGTTTAGAGAGTTGAGAACGTGTTAGGATATTTTCTCTTCCTGGTCAACACAAAGTGCGATGTCTGGGCATACAGCCAAGATAGCTAACATTGCTGATTGGAGCAAAGGCACCCACCCCCTCTCCTCATGGGCAGAGACTCTCAGGGCTGTTTTGTAATAGGAGCTGTTCTCTGCTACTCTATTTTAGCAACCTCCTTTGACAAAAGATTCAGGCTGCTTTTGTCTAAAAAGTCAATAAATATGTCAAGAGTTCTCAGGCTGATAACAGAAGAACCATTCAAAAGAGAGCTATAAGACTTAGCTCATTGAAAAGAGATAACACAATACTGCAGATATATGTGCCCAGCTCAAATTTCATGAATCAGGTTTACATCCACTTTAACATATTTATTAGAGCCCTTTCACACTGACTATTTTTACCGCCGATGCTATGGGCAGATTTGCGGCGAGAAAGGGTTAAAACTGCCCACAATGTGCTGCTGAAACAGCGCATTGCGGGCGGTACAGCCGCCGCTGTCCCATTGATTTCAATGGGCAGCAGCGGAGGAGGAGCGGTAAACACACAGCTCCAAAGATGCGGCTAGCAGGACTTTTTTTACCGTCCTGCTAGCGCACCGCTCCACTGTGAAAGGCCCTCGGGCTTTCACACTGGATTGAATTGGGACAGGACAAATTTTTAAGGGCGTATTGCAGGCACTATTTTTAACGCTATAGCGCCTGCAATACGCTCCAGTGTGATAGGAGTCTTATACATCAGTCCCTACCCTCAAGAAGCTTACAATCTATGATCCCCTACTCACATTAATTCATACACATACTAGGGCCAGTTTGGACAGGAGACAATAAACCAACTAACATGTCTGGGATGAATACTAGAGTACCCGGTGAAAACTCATGCAGAGGGACAACATGCAAACTCCAGCCAGGTAGTGCCATGGTTGGGATTCGAGCTGACAACCCTAGTGCTGTTAGGCAGAAGCACTAACCACTTAGCCACTGTGCTGCCCCAAGTTGTTTTATCCCTTACCACAAAAGAAGGCCACAGTTGGACATGGAGAAAATGATCTGACCCTGCACATATTTTTTTTTTCATGCCTGGTACACAAATCAGCATGCTCAAATTACTAAAACATACATGTTTATGCTCTGGAATAGCTTGACTTAGGGCCCTTTCACACGGGCGGACGAACGGACCGTTTATTACAAGTCCGTTTACGGACTTGTAATGTTTCCCTATGGGATTGCAGACGTTAGCGGATGATGTATCCGCTAACGTCCGTAACGACCCACGTCCGCAAAGTTCCGCTTTTTCAGACGGAAGAAAACCCTATTTTTCTTCCGTCAGGCGGAACGGATCGGATAAATACGGACAGGCGGTCCGTATTCATCTGATTCCCCATAGGGGAGAGCGGAGGAGAGACAGGGCGGTCTCTTCACTGTGTGCGGGGACCGCCCTGTCCGCCGACAGCTCAGCGGGGATTAACGGAGGAATCCCCGCTGAGCCAAACAGGCTAACGGAGCGGATCAATACGGATCCGCTCCGTGTGAAAGAGCCCTTATTAGGACTCATAAGCGAGATATGAACCAGGGGCCCTGAGCTTTAATCTGTAACACAGGTAAACAGATTGCTTGAAGACACAGGGGGAGCACCCCTACAGAATTAGCATACTCTGTTTTCAATTTGAGGGATGTTCCTCATAGTAGCTCATGGTTGTTCTGAGGAAAAAAGGGGTTAAAGTGTCCCATGCCTGCAACTGAACATAATGAGTAGTTGGATATTTTACTACAACAGCAGCTCTGACAGCACAGTCAGCATCTGCATTCTCCACATGGCTGTGTTTTAGAGACTATGGGCCAAATTCTCAAAAAGTCTGCGTAACTTAAATTTCAGCAGTTAAGTTACACTGACTTAAAATTTCTACCTAAGTGCCTGATTGTCAAAGCACTTAGGTAGAAATTACACGCCGTGTAACTTAAGTGCCGCCGTCGTAAGGCGGTCCTCCTCTCCTGGGGGCGTTTAAAATTTAAATGAGGCGCGCTCCCGCGCCGGCCATACTGCGCATGCGTGTGACGTAATTTTCCCGACGTGCAGCGCGCGAACGTAATTAACGCCGGGCGGCTTTGAGAATTTCGACGGGACACTAAAGTTGCGACGGGTGAAAAAAAAAAGACGCGCCGGGAAAACAAATAATTATAAAAAAAAATGTCAGCGTCGCTCAGCATGCATTCCTGAGAGGGAGAACTCCATGCCAATTTTCAAAGAAAAAAACGGCATGGGTTCCCCCCCCAGGAGCATACCAGGCCCTTAGGTCTGGTATGGGTTGTAAGGAGACCCCCCCCACGCCGAAAAATTGACGTAGGGGGTCCCCCTACAATCCATACCAGACCCGTATCCAAAGCACGCTACCCGGCCGGTCAGGAATGGGAGTGGGGACGAGCGAGCGTCCCCCCCCCTCCTGAGCCGTGCCAGGCCGCATGCCCTCAACATGGGGGGGTTGGGTGCTCTGGGGCAGGGGGGCGCACTGCGGGCCCCCCCACCCCAGAGCACCCTGTCCCCATGTTGATGAGGACAGGACCTCTTCCCGACAACCCTTGCCATTGGTTGTCGGGGTCTGCGGGCGGGGTGCTTATCGGAATCTGGGAGTCCCCTTTAATAAGGGGGTCCCCAGATACCGGCCCCCCACCCTAAGTGAATGGATATGGGGTACATCGTACCCCTATCCATTCACCTGGAGGCAAAAAGTAAAAGGTAGTAAACACACAACACAAGGCTTTTTAAAATAATTTATTATTCTGCTCCGGATGCCCCCCCTGTCTTCGTTATTAGCTCAATTACCAGGGGGGGCTTCTTCTTCCACTCTCCGGGGGTCTTCTCCGCTCTCCGGGGGGGGGGTTTCTTCTTCCGCTCTCCGGGGGGGGGCTTCTCCGGACTCCGGGGGGCTTCTTCCATCTTCTCCCCTCTTCCACTGTTGACTCGGCGAACCCCGGTTCTTCTGCAGCTCTCCGGTGCCTTCTTCTTCAGCGCTGGCTGCCTGCTATGTTTGTGTGTTAGCTCAATTTCAAACAGGCAGCCGGCGCGGTCTTCTGTGACGTCAGGGTCTTCTCTTCTGTTCTTCTCCCCTCTTCCGATGTTGCCTCGTCGCCTGTTGTCGCTGTAATGATGAAAGCGCGCCTTGCATCACATTTATATAGGCATCACCGTCCCATCATGCTCCGGTAGGTACCCACGTGGTGGGTGCACGTGGGTAGGCACCCACCACGTGGGTACCTGCCGGAGCATGATGGGACGGTGATGCCTATATAAATGTGATGCAAGGCGCGCTTCCATCATTACAGCGACATGAGGCGACGAGGCAAGATCGGAAGAAGGGAAGAGAAGACCCTGACGTCACAGAAGACCGCGCCGGCTGCCTGTTTGAAATTGAGCTAACACACAAACATAGCAGGCAGCCAGCGCTGAAGAAGAAGGCACCGGAGAGCTGCAGAAGAACCGGGGTTCGCCGAGTCAACAGCGGAAGAGGGGAGAAGATGGAAGAAGCCCCCCCGGAGTCCGGAGAAGCCCCCCCCCGGAGAGCGGAAGAAGAAACCCCCCCGGAGAGCGGAGAAGACCCCCGGAGAGTGGAAGAAGAAGCCCCCCCTGGTAATTGAGCTAATAACTAAGACAGGGGGGGCATCCGGAGCAGAATAATAAATTATTTTAAAAAGCCTTGTGTTGTGTGTTTACTACCTTTTACTTTTTGCCTCCAGGTGAATGGATAGGGGTACGATGTACCCCATATCCATTCACTTAGGGTGGGGGGCCGGTATCTGGGGGCCCCCTTATTAAAGGGGACTCCCAGATTCCGATAAGCACCCCGCCCGCAGACCCCGACAACCAATGGCAAGGGTTGTCGGGAAGAGGTCCTGTCCTCATCAACATGGGGACAGGGTGCTCTGGGGTGGGGGGGCCCGCAGTGCGCCCCCCTGCCCCAGAGCACCCAACCCCCCCCATGTTGAGGGCATGCGGCCTGGCACGGCTCAGGAGGGGGGGGGCGCTCGCTCGTCCCCACTCCCATTCCTGACCGGCCGGGTAGCGTGCTTTGAATACGGGTCTGGTATGGATTGTAGGGGGACCCCCTACGTCAATTTTTCGGCGTGGGGGGGGTCTCCTTACAACCCATACCAGACCTAAGGGCCTGGTATGCTCCTGGGGGGGGAACCCATGCCGGTTTTGAATTTAAAAATTGCCGTGGAGTTCTCCCTCAGGAATGCATACCAAATGCCGTCGCTGGAATGGGCCTTTACAAGGTTTGGCTAACTTTCCACATTATAAAACCAGCCCTAGTTTTGCGCCGGCAAATTCGGAACTTAGGCAGAAATCACAGTGCTGAAATGCTTTGAAAATCTGCTTAAGTCCTCATTTGCATACGCAAAGCTGCATTTCAATGAGAAATGCCCCCAGTGGCGGATGCGGTACTGCATCCTAAAATCTGACCGTGTAAGTGTCTTACACATGTCAGATTTTCTGCCTAACTTTGGAAAAAGCCTTTTGAGAATCGTTTCCAAAGTTAGGCACAGGGATACGCAGGCTGAACAGCAGTTAAGTCTGCGTATCTCTTTTGGGAATTTGGCCCTATTTTTCTAAGAAGTATTATGTATTGGCACCTAGTGGAACTCCTACTGTCATTTTAACAGGTTCACTTTAACTTAACATCTAAAGACAGATGGATTTCCTTTGGATACACACTAACTGAAACCTTGCAATTATGTAGTAAATCTTTCACAAAGGGTAAAAGCTGATCCTGGAATAATCAATGTCAGAAATGAGCTACAGACTTACATGACCTATGATTCATTTTCCTGTTAGTCATTTAGCATGGTGCTAAAATTGATATTGTAATGGGTTCTCTGGAATGACTATTATTTCTACGGGTTTGGCCTATTGAAAAAAAATTAACATGTATGAAATATACTTCTATAATTGATTGCTCTTTCAAGGGGATCAGTTCTTCTAAATATGAAGCATATTTATTTTATTTATTTTTGTTTGTCTTGGGCAATGTCCACACATTATACCTTTTAGCCTTTGCTATCTACTATATATATATATATATATATATATATATATATATATATATATATATATATATACTTACTTTAAACAAAATAAATAAATCAATAGGGAAAGAAAATGCATAAAAATAAACTGTGTGTTGGGAAAAAAAAAAAAAATGCTTTATGCAATTTGCACACCCGAATATATTTGCTGCAAAATATCACATTGGTGTAACTTATGTAATGTAGCAGAATGGTACAACTTAAAGTAAAGGTACAGTATATCACAAAAGTGAGTATACCCTTCACATTTATGTAAATAATTGCACTATTTTTTGTTGTAAAGCGCTGTATAATAATAATAAATCTTTTTTTATGTGACAACAACAAAAAAAATACACTGTGCTACAAATGTAAAGTAGTGAATGTACAGCTTATATAACAATGTACATTTGCTTTCCCCTCAAAATAACTCAACACAGCCATTAATGTCTAAACCGCTGGCAACAAAAGTGAGTACACCCGTATTGGTCCAAAAGTGTCAATATTCTGTGTGGCAATACCCTCTTGGGCATGGAGTGCACCAGAGCTTCACAGGTTGCCACTGGAGTCCTCTTCCACTTCTCCATGACGGAATCATGGAGCTGGTGGATGTTAGAGACCTTGCACTCCTCCACCTTCCAATTGAGGATGCCCCATAGATGCTCGATGGGGGTTAGGTCTGGACACCTGCTTGACCAGTCGATCACCTTCACCCTCAGCTTCTTTAGTAAGGATAGGCTCAAAAGTGTTCTCAGCTCCACAAGCCTGAGCCTGCCAGGATGCTTACACTGTGCAGCAATAATCACAGGCAGTAAGACATTTCCCAATCTGCGGCTGCAAGGCAAGGCAATGGTCATTTTGGAGGTGTGTTTGGGGTTGTTATGTTGGAATAATGCTTGAATTTTTTTTGTCGTTTTTCAAAACGTCGTTTTTTGTGTCATAAAAAATGACCGTGTGTGGGCAAAACGACGTTTAAAACAACGTTTTTAAACCCGCGCATGCTCAGAAGCAAGTTAGGACGCAAGTTTGAATGAAACGGAGTGCCGTCGTACGTGCTGAACGTAACCGCGCTTTGCTAGAGCGTTTGGAAAAAACGATGGTATGTATGCTACATCGTTTTTGAAAATGAAGTTTGAAAAACGTCTTTTTTTTTTTCATCACATAAAACGTCGTTTTTTTCTATCACAAAAAACGACGTCTGTACGCAGCATTAGTTTGTTCAATGTCTAGCAATCCAACTACAAATCCCAGCGAATGAACAAACCTTTGAAGTTGGAATAATTAACCCCCTACATGAATATCTATGTAACCTCTCTTTTATTCTTTTTCTACAAGAATCTTAGATTTATGAATATTAAATAAACTCTTTTAACATTACACTTTTGCCTCTTTCAGGCTTCATCATTTGCACATGTGTGAAAGTCTGATAACCATGTGTCCCTCTGCACTTCAATGTAAGAAGTTAATTAGATTTCAGTTATAATTGTTCAATACTGAAACATTTCAGTGTGCAAAATAGGTAACTTCTAATAGATTTTTTCAATGTGTATTAGGACATGCTGCGAAGAAGGCGTAAAAATGTTAATGCTTACAAATGAAGGGCATGTTGCTAATCTGGGACTTTGTAGTAACATTATAATGTGCTTTTTATCAGCTTAAGAAATACTTTAAAGCACATTTGTAATGGGATACTGAAATTAATCTGCTTGGTGATCACATAAGAAAAAAGCTTACATATTAATCTGGCAAATTAGTTATTAGGTGTCCGTTTAATAAACGGTGACGTTTTTTCTCAGTTCAGTTCACAGCAGTTCTCATGAAGAGAATTATCTCCTCTGCAGCCAGTTTAATAAACTGAGAACTTCAGTTCTCAGATGGTGAACAGAGGTGAAGTTTTTTCTCTGAAAACGGCTGAGATCTGTGTAAAAGTGGGTGGACTGCCTGTAATCTCGTGAGATATTGTGAGATTATGGTGCAGCCGAATTCAAAAAGTGAAACTAACATGTAATTAATGTTTTCAGACATGTGATTATATATATATATATATATATATATATATATATATATATATATATATATATATATATATATAAATACTGTATGTATGTGTGTGTGTATATATATATACAGAGCTTTTTTTCTCAGAAAATAGGTGCAGGAACTCAACCACGACCCTGTTCAGATTTCACAAACAGTAGAAGGGTCTTAAAGGGGCATTAAATACCAGAATTGCATTACATACAGAGTTCAGGGGGGTTATACACAGAGCGCAGAGCTGTCACTTGTAAACACAGAAACCAGACTTCTGTGTTAACAAGTGACTGTGGTGAGCAGGCACCAAAGGGTCTGAGCCAAAGGTGGTGGAACTGAGTTCCACCAAGTTCCCCCTGAAAAAAAGCCCTGTATATATATATATATATATATATATATATATATATATATATATATACACATACACACATACATATATATATATATATATATATATATATATATATATATATATATATATATATATATACTGTATATATCAGACTATTGTGCGCACCCGCGTATAGTGCGCACCCCTACTCTGGATGTGAAATTCCTGAATTTTATTTATTTTTTATTACTTACAGTTTGGTGTCTTGCCTGGCATCCATCGGCGGCCTTGTCCGGTCTGGCGTCCGTTTGCGGCCTTCGTGGTGTCCTCCCCGCTGCTCCCGCGCTGTCTCTGAGCCGATCCCTGCTTCCCGCGCTGTGTTTGAACGCCGCCGCCGCCATATACCGAGCGCAGTACACTCGGGCACGCTCGGCTCCTCTCGCATAACCTAGAAGGGAGCCGAGCCTGGCCGACTGTACCCGAGTGTACTGCACTCGGTATATGGCGGCGGCGGCGTTTAAACACAGCGCGGGAAGCAGGGATTGGCGGCAAAGTTCAAACACAGTGCGGGAAGCAAGTATCGGCGTATATCGTGCACCCACAATTTTGCCCTGATTTTAAGGGCAAAAAAGTGCACGGTATACGCCGATAAATACGGTATGTGTGTGTGTGTATATATATATATATATATATATACACACACACACACACGTGTATATTGTTGTTAATATTCATTTTTAACCCACTGGTGTTGAAATTAGGAAGAAATAAGCCTTCTTCCTCTTATCACACCAGCTTCTCTCCAAGATTCTCCACCTCTGAGCTGGTGAATCTGGAAGGGAGATATTTCAGTGGAAGAGCTGTGAAATCTTCAGATCACGGTTTATTAAACTGACCGTTTGTGACAAAACATCCATGTGCTGTGATGTGAAGTGGAGAATGTGTTCTCTGCTCCTTATCACAGTTTATTAAACCGCCAATGCTCTGTGATAAGCAGTGATCAGCCGTGATCATCATGATCTCGGTTTATCACGGTTTATTAAACGTACACCTTAATGTGTTATAACTTTATGTTGCTGGAAGCTTTTTTTTTTTTTTTACAGTTTCTGTATTCCACATTTTAATCTTGAAGTTGACTTTGTCTTTTAACCACTTCAGCACCGGAAGGATTTACCCCTTAACCACTTCCCTCCCGGGGGTTCAGTTATCCTGACTGGGTGTCATATGACGTCCAGCAGGATAACAGATGCTGCGCGCCCGTGAGGGCGTACATTGCGGCGTATCAGTCTGACACACCGCTACACCAATCTCGGTAAAGAGCCTCTGACGGAAGCTCTTTACCACATGATCAGCCGTGTCCAATCAAGGCTGATCACAATGTAAACAGGAAGAGCTGTTGATAGGCTTTTCCTCACCTGTGTCTGACAGACAGACACTCTCCTGACAGGAGGGGTCTGTGCTGATCGTTTATCAGCGCAGCTACCCCACAGATGCCCACCCAGAACCACCAAGTATGCCACCCTAGACCACCAGGGAAATGCCAATAAGTGCCCATCAGCAATGCCTGCAAGCGCCATCAGTGATGCCCATCAGTGCCACCACCAGGGGCGGACTGACAACTCATGGGGCCCCCGGGCAATAGAAGATTATGGGGCCCCTCTGGCTTACAGATGGCCACCACGCCAGGAGGCAGTGCAGAGGCAGGGCAGCTAAAATCTTGGGATATTCACATTAAAAGCATGTCAGTTTCGGACATATCAGGGACAGATCTAAAAAAAACACAGATTTTTACATACTGTCCCTGGTTTTACTGAGCCTGGCAACCCTGATGGGGCCCCCTAGTGGCATGGGCCCTCGGGCAGTGCCCGAGTGACTCAATGGTCAGTCCGCCCCTGGCCGCCACCCATAATTAACCATCAGTGCAGTCTATCAGTGCCACCCATCAATGCTGCCTATCAGTGCCCATTGTCAGTGCCACCTCGTCGGTGCTCATCAGTGAAGGATAAAATGCAATTATTTTCAAAATGTTATAACAGAAACAAAATATAAACAAATCCTAAATTTGCTGTCTTTTTTTAATATGTTTAGCAAGAAATAAAAACTGCAGGATGTGATCAAATACCACCAAATCAAAGCTTAATTTGTGGGACCAAAATGATAAAAATTCTGTTTGGGTACAGTGTAGCATGACCACGCAATTGTCATTTAAACAGCGACAGCACCGAAAGCTGAAAATTGGCCTGGGCAGGAAGGAGGTGTAAGTGCCTGGGTTTAGAAGTGGTTAATGACTGTGCAATTTTTGTGATATGGCACTGCACCGTTGTACACAAACAAAATTGATGTCCTTTTTTTTCCCCCACAAGAATAGCTTTTTTTTTGGTGGTATTTGATCACCTCTGCGGTTTTCATTTGTTGAGCTATAAAACAAAAAGCGACAATTTTGAAAAAAATATATATAATAAATATCCACAATTTAAAAAAAAAAAAGCGAATTTCGTCATGGGTTTCAGCTAATATGTATTTTACACACAGGGACATTATTGCAGTGATCAGAGCAAAAAATAGCCACTGATCACATAAATCATATACATGGCAATGAAAGGAGTTAACACTAAATGGCGATCAAGGGGTTAAAATGGAGGTTCACCCGGAAAGTTAATTTTTTAATATTACATTGATGCTCATTTTGTCTAGGGGAATCGGCTAGTTTTTTTTAAATCGAAGCAGTACTTACCGTTTTAGAGAGCGATCTTCTCCGCCGCTTCCGGGTATGGGCTGCGGGACTGGCCGTTCCTATTTGATTGACAGGCTTCCGACGGTCGCATACATCGCGTCACGATTTTCCGAAAGTAGCCGAACGTCTGTGCGCAGGCGCCGTATAGAGCCGCACCGACGTTCGGCTTCTTTCGGGTACTCGTGACGCGATGTATGCGACAGTCGGAAGCCTGTCAATCAAATAGGAACGCCCAGTCCCGAAGACCATACCCGGAAGCGGCGGAGAAGATCGCTCTCTAAAACGGTAAGTACTGCTTCGATTTAAAAAAAACTACCCGATTCCCCTTGACAAAATGAGCATCAATCTAATGTAAAATTTGGGTGAACTCGAACCGCTTTAAGTGTCCCCTAGGGAGGCGCTTCTAACTGGAAGGGGGGGGGAGGAGAGTACTGACAGGGAGTACAGAGAGATTGCTGTTCCTGATCACTAGGAACAGACAATCTCTCTCTGCTCCCCTGTCAGAAGGGGATCTGTTTGTTTACATTGACAAATCCCTGTAGAGCGATCGCAGGGACCGACTTGCAGCTATGGAAATTCATGCAGCCTTGCTAACCTGTCGCAGTATAATCGTGGTGGCTGGTCGCACAACTTTCTCCCCAGCTTTACACATTTTTTTTTAACCACTAGGGGTCCGCGCTATAGCCGAATGACAGACACAGCACGGACCCCAATTGGGTGATCACAGATCCGAGTAACAGGCTGATCCCGGTCCCTTACCACTTGAGCCAAAGACAGCTGATCACGTGCTGTAAACAAAGCTCAATAATCTTTTCTGACAGCGTGAGGAGAAAAAAAAAAGCCAATCACCGGCTTATGTGCAAGGGACAATGTCCCGAAAAGGAAAGAGGCTCATCTGTGCAATCTGTACCCCCCTGCCAGTGCCCACCAGTGCCACCTATCAATGCCCACCATTGGTGCTAATCAGTGCAGCCCATCTGTGCCCATCAGTGCAGCCTCATCAGCGTACATTAATGAAGGAGACAAACTAGCTGTTTGCAAAATTTTATAACAAAATTCTGTCATTTTTTTTATTATTTTTTTTAACAATACCATCAAAAGAAAGCTCTATTTGTGGGGAAAAAAATATATAAAAAATGTATTTGAATGACAATTGCGCGGTCATACAATGTACCCAAAGTGCATCAGCGCTGAAAGCTTAAAATTGGTCTGGGCAGGAGGGGGGTTTATGTGCCCAGTAAGCAAGTGGTTAACTGCATCAAATTAGAAAAAATGATAAATATTTGGTAAAAGTTGAGTGAATCTTGTGTGAAAACATTTATAAAATAGACCTTATAGAGTGTGTGTTTTGCCCGTCGAGTTTCTCGGACGTGTGTACGGGGCCTAACTCGCAGTCTCTACTCCAATTTGTTCCCAGAAGTGTTCTATCGTTTGAGGTCAGGACTCTGTGCAGGCCAGTCAAGTGTCTCAACCCCAAACTCGCTCATCCATGTCTTTATGGACCTTGGTTTGTTCACTGGTGCACAGTCATGTTGGAACAGGAAGGGGTCATCCCCACAAAGTTGGGAGCATGAAATTGTCCAAAATATCTTGGTATGCTGACATCTTAAAGGGTCACTAAAGGAATTTTTTTTTTTAGCTAAATAGCTTCCTTTACCTTGCTGCAGTCCTGGTTTCATGTCCTCATTGTTCGTTTTTGCTTTCATGTTGCTGTAAATCCTCTCTGTTCTGGACACTTCCTGGTTGCCTGTTTCCTGATGACCACAGTACTGGGAGATTTCTCACGGTGGTCACTAATCAAGGAGGTGTGAGTAAAACTAAACTGGATTGGTGCTGAGGAGTTTTAGACAAAGTATCACTGCTCTCTATTGGCTGACTGCCCTCTAGTGGCTCTCTGTACATCAGAGAACCAGGAAACAACAGCAAAAACGAAACTACACTGCAGGCACATTATATGATTGTTTTTTTTATCTATTTTTAATCATTTTTAAAAGGAATCAGTTAACTATTATGTCTCTATGCCCTGTAAACAGTCATTTCAGCAAAAAAAAAAAAATCCTTTAGTGACCCTTTAAGAGTTCTCTTTCTCTGGAACTAATGCCGCGTACACACGGTCGTTTTTTGTGATGGAAAAAAACGTAATTTTTTAGCATGAAAAAAAGCAACGTTTTTCAAACTTAATTTTAAAAAACTACGTAGCCTACACACCATCGTTTTTTCAAAGAGCTCTAGCAAAGCGCGGTTACATTCAGCACAGGCGGCGGCACTCTGTTCCATTCAAGCTCGCGTCATAACTTGCTTCTGAGCATGCGCATTTTTAAAAACGTCGTTTTAGCTACACACGGTCATTTTTTATGACACAAAAAACTACTTTTGGAAAAAAGGACATAAAAAATTAAAGCATGCTCAATTTTTTTTCCGTTGTTTTTCAGAAGACATAAAACGACGTTTCCCCACACACGGTCATTTTAAATGACGTTTTAAAAAATTTCGTTTTTTTTCATCACAAAAAACGACCGTGTGTACGCGGCATAGGAGTGGCAAGTCCAACCCCTGAAAAACAACCCCACACCATAATCCCCCCTCCACCAACTGATTTGGACCAGTACACAAAGCAAGGGTGACATCAGGTGGTTCAATAAAAACTGACATTATGGCAGCGGGTCAGACGAGCATGCTGGAAAACCAACAGCAGACCAGCTCCCGATTAGCGCTCCCGCTGACTGGAGTGTTCTGACAGGGGGGGTGGCTGGACCTCACCAGAACACAAAAGAACAGCAGGGGAGATTGCTGTACTAACATTGGATCGTTAGTACAGTGGCTCTTACTGGACCGGTCTTTCTTTTTTTTTTATATATATAACCTGCTGGGTTGAATGGAAAAAAAAATAGTGCTGCATACCAGGCTTTAAAAGTCCACTTCGCCATCATAAACAATTGATATTTTTTCATAAAGATCCGCTTCCATCTTTTTTTTTTTTTTTTGTGCAACCTTTTTTGCCCTCTTCCTGTCTGCTTGAGCTCAAGCCAGCCTCCGTCATTGCTAGGATGACTCTGCGATAATGACATTGTGCTGGCACTGCCAACAGAAGCATCCAAGAGAGCATGTGAAAAGGTGACAACATAGGAGCAAAACTGGGAAGTTGTCACTCTATAACAAGAAATGCCTGACCGAGGAACTTTATGGCATGATCACCAGGTATTATTCAAATGAAAGTTGCATATTTAAAAATATTGAAAGTGTTTGAAATTAGGTTTACATTTATTTTAAGTAATTAGTTTACATCTAGCTTTGAGGACCATCAGTTTTACGTTTATTTATTTTTCAGCACTTGGCACTCATCAGCCAATTGTATGAGAATTACTGAATTATAATTCAAATTCAAATTTCAGTTTTCATAAATGTTGCAGGGAATTTTAATGTATTCCCATGCTGTTATTTTAGTTGGATAAAAGAAAACACATCAGCTACATCATACTGTATAATATAACCCCTGTTTATTTGTCTTGTTATAGAATGTGGAAATCTTACTTTTTTTTTTTTAAACCTGCTACTGTCACACATAATGACAGCCAACATGTTGCTAATCCATTGAAAAAAAAAAAAAAAAGAACTTTACATTAATTAACCTGCCTTGCCTAGTCTGTTGGTTTTTGCATTGATTTTTTGTATGGACTGTATAGAGTTTGTATATCTTGATGGGTTTATTTGAAATTACTTGATTGTTTTAGATTTCTACAATCTACAATCATAAAAATATAATATTTTGTAAACTGGATACTAAATTGGCCCTGTTCTGTTTTTGGGCTCAGCAGAGACAAACAGTGACTTTCTTCTTTTTTTTTTTATTGGATATACCAATTCTAAATGTCTCACTTATTTATAAATCTGCCCAGGGCAACGTCTAAGCTCATAGGGCCAGATTCACATAGAAATGCCCAGGCGCAGCGTATCAGAGATACGCTACGCCGCCGTATCTTACCTGGCTCTAAGTCGAATCCAGGAAGATTTTGTGCCGTAGTGTATCTCTCGGCGCGTAATTCAAATCGGCGGGTAGGGAGCGTGATTCATTTAAATGAAGCGCGTCCCCGTGCCGATTGAACTGCGCATGCTCCGTTTCGAAATTTCCCACCGTGCTTTGCGCGAAATGACGTCGCAACGACGTCATTTTTTTAACTTAGACGTGACTTACGTCCATCCCTATTCACGGACGACTTACGCAAAAAAAAAATTCAAATTTCGATGCGGGAACGACGGCCATATTTTAACATGGCAAGTCTATCTATACGCCGCAAAATAGCAGCTTTAACTATACGCCGGAAAAAGCCGACTAGAGACGATGTAAGAGAATGCGAAGGCCGCGCGTACGTTCGTGGATCGTCGGAAAAAGCTAATTTGCATACCCGACGCGGAAAACGACGCAAACTCCACCCAGCGGGCGCCGAAGTATTGCACCTACGATACGAACGCGTACAAAGCCGTACGCCTGTCGGATCGAACCCAGAAGCCGTTGTATCTTGGTTTGAGGATTCAAACTAAAGATACGACGCGGGTAATTTGAAAGTAAGCCGGCGTATCAGTAGATACGCCGGCGTACTCGCTATGTGGATCTGGCCCATAATATTTTGTTAACTGGATACTAAATTGGCTCTGTCCTGTTTTTGGGCTCAGCAGAGACTTTCTTTTTTTTGTTCTTTTTTTTTTTTTTTTATTGGATATTCCAATTCTGAATGTCTCACTTATTTATAAATCTGCCCAGGGCAACGTCTAAGCTCATGGTGGCCAGATTTTGACAAGGTTGAAATGGATCCAATGAAATGTAAGTTGTAGCGTTGCCAGTTTACAAAGACCGTGCCCGTTTTCTTCACCAAAAGTTTTGCTGATTTCAGCTTCTTTAAAATATGGTATACTCTGTTATTTTAAACATATTCAAGATTTAATACCTCTCTGAATCTCACACAAACTATTCTTTAACATATAAAAAAAAAAATATATATATTTCTAAAAGAAAATTGTGAGAAACCCTGCAAAACCTGGATAAACAGCAAAGTTCTGTGTATGTAGAAAAACAAGCAAATCGTATTTGATGATCACATAGCTCCATCTGCTGGCAAAAACATTGAAGGCACTTATTGAGCTCAAAGATTGCCAGTTCAACGAATTTAATAAATGTATGTTTTTGTTGCAGAAAAACGATGTGTGGCAGTGGCATCTCTTTGCCAAACCATTTAAAAAAAAAAAACAATAAAATAAAATAAATATAAATAAAAGTATTTTATAATGAGATAGAAACGTTGCAACAGTGGGTTTATATCTATAATTTTAGCAACATAGGTAAAAAAAAAAAAAAAAAAAGAGAGGGCAGCCACTAGGAATCAGTAATACTGGTGAATTATGCATATTGACTATCACTTACATGCACAAATAAAAACACAAAAGGGATGTGAGCGTACCCGGGAGTGGAGCAGCACCTTTTCCCATATCTAAAACTAGTGATGAGCGATTCAGTTCCAGGTTAGTTTACCATGGGTTCCATGATTCTTGTTCAAAATTCAGCACACCCAAGCTTAGGATTGAATCTGATTGAAGTCAATAGGGGGCAAACCTTGAGCTTACAGTCTGGCCACTTGTGGAGCTAATAGGAAAACTACTGTCAAAAAAGACATGAAAAGCCAGGAATTACCATGTTTCATATGGGTCAGTGTTAGAAAAAATATTGTACAGCAGCGAGAAGGTCTTTTCATACAACTTTGAAGGGCAACATTGAAAATACTAATCAAACAACAAACTCTTTAAATAACATGCGTGGAGTTACAGAACAATATTACTTAAATTCAGCAGAAACCCCACAATTACATTAATTTCAGTTTGAAAAATAAATTAGCATTAGCAGCAACTTATGTTTTTTTATTAAATGATAATAAGCTACTGTACCCTTGAGTGGCAAATAGAAAGTTGTAGTTGGCTATGGCTGTTTTTTTTTTGCCGATGAGAAACTGTCCTGCTGCTGGCCAATTTCTAGTTTGCTTTCAATAAGAAAAAAAGAGATACAGCAGTGTATTTGCCAGCAGCAGGACAATTTTAAATAATGGGGCAAAGCCCACATTTCCTAGAGACACAGACCACAGGCTGGGGGATTATTAAAATAATCAAAGTGTAACTAAAGCCAAAACTTATTTTTATTTTTTTGAGTGAATAGACTTTTTCCAATGAGGATACCTGGTAGGATGGATAAGAAGGCCAAGGAGGAATGTGGGCCTTATTGTCCATCCTACCATCGCAACAGGTTGGTTTATACATGCATTCCATTATATAATTTATGATCATTTTGCTAATTTTGCCATGTTTGATTATATACATATATTATAATTGACACCTTAATGGATTATTTAGGATCACTCATTTCTACCCATGCCACGTCTGCCTTCCCATTATTCCTTGGTCTGTTTTTTTTGGTTGGCTCGGCCCCCCCCCCCCCTGTTTTCCTTGCAAAACATATATTGCTGCCATCCTCTGTAAACCTAGGCCTTGTTGATTGGTGAGTATAGGGTCTTTCTTTAAAGAAAAAAAGAAAGGAAAAAAGGGTGCACCAAACGTGTGCATTATCCTTGGGTATATTTTATTAAAAAGTAAAAAAAAAAAAATCTCCAGACGACAGCAATTGGTCTTGGCTGAGCTCTGAGGAAGAAGGTAATCTTTTGAAACGTGTCAGCCAACAGTGCCCCCTGAAATCTCCTCTGTTACCATCTGGAGTCTGTTGTCATTTAGTCCAATTGCTCTCATCTGGAGATTTGCATCGCAAGTTTTCATCCATACGTTTGTGAGTAGTTTTTTTTACTTAATTTTTAATAAAATATATCCAAGGATAATGCACAAGGTTGGTGTGCCCTTTTTTTCTCTCTTCTTTTCTGAGGGCAACAAGGCCTGAGGTATTATCCACCACAAAATCTAGTCCACCTGGTAACTCACTTGTGCGCAGGAGTGTTTGTTTTCTGGGGTCTTTCTTTCTCTGGCCCCTCTTACCATTTGTCCATTTTTTATTCATGTGTTGCATTACCTTTTTGGTCATTCATTTTCAGATATATCCTACATGCATCCACCCCTGAAGAGCGAGTCACATCTCGCAAAACACGCCGGGTTATTTAGATGTTATGTATACACATGTATTTCAAATGTAATGCAATATTTAACCATGTGCAAAATTGTATCAGCTTTGCCTTTGTTTATGCTACCCTTTCATGTGTGATAATTTCTGCAATAAAAGGTTTGTATTCTATTTATATTTGTCAATTTCATTGGCCAATTGTGCACACCTCATATAAAGTCCCAAAAGGGCAGTACCTATGTTTCTAAGGTTTTTAGTAATGTCTGTGCTTTCATTAGAGCAATTTACCCCACTATTTGTCATGTTTAACGTTCTCAAAATCCCAAATTTTAGGCTGTCCCCAGAACAATAAAAGAGGGGACATTTTCCAATGAGGATACCTGTTCTGGTGATTCTGCTGATAACTGATGTGCCAACAAAATGGAATAGCACATATGACATGGTCAAGAGGTTCTTATAACAACCTGCAGTCTATGACACATTGCTGTCTCCAGAAGTCAGATCTCTGCACTCTTAACAAAACAGATGTGTCAAATGCAGAGGATGCTGTCAGTGCATTAAAACCAATGAAGGATGTAACCATGCTGATGTCAGAATAGCGCAATCCAACAGTGTCTCTCATTGCCCCTCTAAATACCCAACTCCTCCAGAGCATTGACAGACATGCCCATGATCCATGAGATCAAGAATGCCATCAAAACAGACCTCCTGAAGTGGTACAACAGTGAGGCAGAGAAGAAGATCCTTCATACTACCTCTGCACTGGATCCTCACTTTATGAGACTGCATTTAATTGTCAGAGGAGAGATTGGATATTTACACAGGATAGGAATATTGTTCTGACGTGGTATACTAACCTCAATTGTATCCATTTCCTAGACCTGAATATATATATATATCCCAAAAGTACAATTTGTCTGAATACGGAGAAATTGCACACGGGATACAGACTATTTATAACAAGCACAAGTTATGTCCAATAGGTTCGCACAGAAAGGATATAAGGGGACAATGATAGAAGAGGAAAAACAAAAGTATTAAACATGGATAGAAATAAACTGATATGAGTCAGGGGGTGAGAGATCACAAGAGTACCATTACAAAATGATTCTGGATTACAAGGGTCATGAGTAAGGTGAGAGATCAGCCCAGAACTACACTGCAGGATCTGGCCAATGACCTAAAGAGAGCTGGGACCACAGTCTCAAAGAAAACATTAATAACATACTACGCCGTCATGGATTAAAATCCTGAAGTGCACGCAAGGTCCCCCTGCTCAAGCCAGCGCATGTCCAGGCCCTTCTGAAGTTTGCCAATGACTATCTGGATGATCCAGAGGAGGAATGGGAGAAGGTCTTGTGGTCTAATGAGCCAAAAATAGAGCTTTTTGGTCTAAACTCCACTCACTGTGTTTGGAAGAAGGATGAGTACAACCCCAAGAACACCCTCAAAACCGTGAAGCATGGAAGGTGGAAAGATCATTCTTTGGAGATGCTTTTCTGCAAAGAGGACGGGATGACTGCACCATATTGAGGGGAGGATGGATGGGGCCATGTATCGCAAGATCTTGGCCAACAACCTCCTTCTCTCAGTTAGAGCATTAAAGATGGGTCGTGGCTGGGTCTTTCTGCATGACAACAACCCGAAACACACAGCCAGGGCAACTAAGGAGTGGCTCCGTAAGAAGCATTGCAAGGTCCCGGAGTGGCCTAGCCAGTCTCCATACCTAAACCCAATAGAACATCTTTGGAGGGAGCCGAAAGTCTGTATTGCCCAGCGACACCCCCGAAACCTGAAAGATCAGGAGAAGCCCTGTATGGAGGAGTGGGCCAAAATCCCTGCTGCAGTGTGTGCAAACCTGGTCAAGAACTAGAGAAAACGTATGATCTCTGTAATTACAAACAAAGGTTTATGTACCAAATATTAAGTTCTGCTTTTCTGATGTATTAAGTTCTGCTTTTCTGATGTATCAAATACTAATGTCATGCAATAAAATGCAAAATTAACCACTTCCCTCCCGGTCAATAGTAAATTGACATCCGGAAAGTGGTTTCGTTATCCTGACTGGACGTCTATTGACGTCCTGCAGGATAACAGCTGTCGCACGCCCGGGGGGGGGCGCATCACGGCAATCAGTGGTGCAGTGTGTCAGTCTCCGGAGGCTCTTTACCACGTGATCTGCCATGTCCAATCACGGCTGATCACAATATAAACAGGAAGAGCCGCTGATTGGCTTTTCCTCAATCACGTCTGACAGACGTGAGTAGATGAGAGCCGATCGGCTGCTCTCCTGACAGGGGGGTATGTGCTGATAGTTTATCAGCGCAGCCCCCCCCTCGAATCACTGCACAGGACCACCAGGGATGGGCTACTACACTGGACCACCAGGTATGCGCCCTAGGCCACCAAGGAATGCCAATCTGTGCCAAGGCAGCTGCTAACCAGTGCCCACTCAAAATCTCTGCCAGTGCCCACCCAAAATCCCTGCCAGTGTCACCAGGGATACCCATCAGTGCTGCATATCAGTGCCACATGTCAGTGCCCATCAGTGCCGTCTATCAATACCACCCATAAGTACCCACCATTGCAGCCTTTCAGTGCCCAGTGTAGCCTATCAGTGCCCACCAGTGCCACCCATGAGAGAAGACCCCCCAGAGAGCGGAAGAAGACCCCCGGTGAGCGGAGAAGACCCCCGGAGAGCGGAAGAAGAATGCCACCCCTGCTAAAAGAGCTAAAGAAGACAGGGGGGCCCCCGGAGCTAACTAATAAATTACCCTGTGTTGTGGTTTTTTTTCTTTTACACTTTGCCTCCGGGTGAATGGGTAGGGGTACCCCATATTTATTCACCTAGGGGGGGGCCGGTATCTGGGGGCGCCCTATTAAAGGGGTCTCCCAGATTCCGATAAGCCCCCGCCCGCAGACCCCGATAACCAACGGCTAGGGTTGTCGGGAAGAGGCCATGTCCTTAACATGGGGACAGGGTGCTCTGGGGTGGGGTGGGGGGCCCCCGCAGTGTGCCCCCTGCCCCAGAGCACCCAAACCCCCCCATGTTGAGGGCATGCGGCCTGGTACGGCTCAGGAGGGGGGGGCGCTCGCTCGTCCCCACTCCTTTTCTAGCCGGGTAGCGTGCTTTGGATACGGGTCTGGTATGGATTGTGGGGGACCCCCACGTCGGTTTTTCGGCGTAGGGGGGTCTCCTTACAACCTATACCAGACCCAAGGGCCTGGTATGCTCCTGGGGGGAACCCATGTCGGTTTTTTTTATTTAAAATTTGGCGTGGAGTTCTCCCTCTCAGGATTCATACCAAACGCCGCAGCTAGAATTGGCGGGAATCCAAGTCGGATCTCACGTCGCTTCTATGACGCGCTCGCTGGAATGTGCTTTGTCTATTCCAGTGAGTGCGAGATGTCGGCACCCTGCCGCCGAGAATCAACGCAATGCTGTCGTGCTGTTAACACATTCTCGGCAACAGGTACTGTAAGCATGGCAATTTTCCCCTACAATACTATAATGTCACTTGGATGAAGTATACTACTGCCCTTTGATACAACCTATCTCCCTGTATATATCTTTTTTCGCCCTAGGGCTCCCCTTTCTCCTTCTTTAAAAGGTAGAAAAAGGACCAATCCTGGAAAGTCAGGCGAGTGCAGTTTTTTGGCTTTAGAGCAGGGTCTCAGACAAATTACCATTCTCTTTCCTTCTGCTCTCTAAAATTATAGGTATGTCTTCTTTTATACTTTACACATTTGTGCATAAATCACTTATGAATAATTTAAATTATATTTGAGTTGGATACTTTCAGTCCCCACTTGTTCATTCTTGTCTGTAGGTATCAGCCCGCTAGGAGACCACGTCACCGTGCATGCCGTCTGGTGTGTCAACTTATTTATGCCCCATGTGCCAGCGCCCTTCACCTGTGTGTTTTGCGACATTCCGTTTTAAGCGTTTTTTCTGTCCTTTTTCAGGTTGCATGATCCAGTTGAGGATTTAATCCCTCTGTTCAACCTTTTCTGTGAACCTGGATGCCTCTTCTTTTTAATAACTGGCAATGTATTTCCCTTTTGAGAATACTTTTAAGCACGCAAAATGGTCAGTATTTGCCATTTACCTGATATTATATATTTTTATGTATATTCAATGTTTGCTGTGGAGCTTCCTTCCCCCCATATATATATATATATATATATATATATATATATATATATATATATATATATATATAGTCACACTGCATTTTGTGCATAGAGAGCAATAGGTTTGTAACTATGTATCCTGTATGTATTTTTATGATCATTTTTCTGTCTCTTTATGTCTGTATTATTTTTTTTTCTCTTTTTGTATATAAAGATTTTGCTGTCAACATAAACCGCAATACCCCTCCCCTGAAGAAGAGGTCCTATAAAGAAGCTTTGAAACGTTGGGTTACCTGTCCTCACTTTATAGACAGAATTGGGTTTTGCACCATCTCTTTTTGTTGTTTATGTGTTGCAAGTATTCTCATTATAATATGTTTGCCTCCGACCTTGTGCTGTGTTCCATGTTGCTCTCTTCAATCTCTTGGATGCGTTCCAAATGATTAGCCTGGCCACAATTACCAACAGTGTAAACATATTATATTTTTGCAAATAAATGTATCTATTCTTCAATACCTTGTGACTTGTTTTGCCACTTACTAACCTAGTCTTCTCAATTTAAAGTCCCACTGAGGAAACACACTCTTATGCGGGTGTTGCCATCCTTTTTAATACTAAGGATGTGACGGTGCACATACTCACTGAGGTGTCAATGGTGTTAATGGGTAGAGGTCTTATATTGGAAGTAACAATTCATGGAAGGAGACTCTGATTAATTAACATATATGGGCCTCAAACAATATCAGGAAGAATCGGGTTATTTAATGATGTGAAGCCATATCCTTTTACATCAGTACCTGTGGTCATGGTAGGAGACTTTAATGTCACCAGGACACTAAGTGACCGTTCTTCTGGTAGGGTGTTGGGTAGTGACTCCAAAGTCCTTAATCATATTATTTCGCAAACCGGTTTAAGTGATGTTTTTGCACAAAATGGCAGGAAGCCAGGCTTCACCTTCTTATGCGGTAATATAAAAAGCAGACTAGATATGGCACTGGTAAGTCCTATTGAACTGGTGACCAATATGAGTGAGAAGTTGGTACCTTATTCAGATCATGCGGCCCTCTACTTTTGCCTGGGCACCTGTGAGCTTCCTGACATGAGCAGGGGGCTATGGAGGCTCAACTGTAGTCTTTTAGAAGATGTGTCTGTTCAGCAACAAGTACAGAACCTCTTGCAACACCATGCAGAGAGACTGGACTTCTATGACTGCACTGCGGATTGGTGGGAGGACGTTAAAAAGGACATCTCTTCTTTCTTGAGGAAATCGTCAGCTAGAATGGGGAAAAGTAGATATATCAGTTATCTTAGGCTGCGGAAAGAACTGGAACTGCTTTATTCAGGCAGGTTGGAGGCATGGAGGAAATTTGATGAAGTAAAATCTGAGCTAAGTCAATACCAATATAACAAATATAACTCCCTAGTATTTGAACGGGACTATGGATCCCCAGGGACACCTGATCCCTTTGAGAATTGTAGGGACAAGGTGGCTAAAAAGTTAACGGGCCTGAAGGATTCCCAGGGGATTTTGCAGAAGTCTCGGGAGAGTATTCTGGGAGTAGTAAGATCATACTATGCTGACTTGTTTCAGGAGAAGTGTTTGGATAGGGAGAAGATGGCACAGTTCTTAGAGGCAGTTCCAGGTCCTGTTGTTGATAATTTGGACTTTTCTCCTTTGACAGCAGACATAGCGGTGGAAGTGAGGGACGCTATTGACAAATTACGTCAAAAGAAGGCACCAGGACCTGATGGCATTACAATCGAGTTTTATAAGAAGTTTAAAGAGCCCCTAGCTCCGATTCTGGTGGATGTGTTTAAAAGTTGTTTGGAGAAACGCCTGATGCCTCCATCCATGAGAGTATCATCCTTAGTTCTGCTGTTCAAGGGTAGAGAACCTAATGACGTCAAGAACTGGAGGCCTATATCCCTTTTGAATGTAGACCGGAAAATTCTGGCAAAAATATTATTTTCTAGGTTGAAGAGTTTTTCTTCAGCACTATTGACAAACTGTCAGTATGGTACTGTAGAAGGGTGGAATATTTTTGGTGCTCTCATTTCCTTAAGGGAAGCCTGTGAGAGGTGTAAGGTTCTTAGGCATGGGAAATATATGGTGAGTTTAGACCAAGCTAAAGCTTTCGACAGGGTTGACCATGGGTATCTGTGGGCGACCCTGTTAAAGTATGGCATCCCAAGGTTATTTTTTGATTGGCTGAGAACTTTATAGTGGAAGGCTGAGAGCTTTCCACGTATTAAATGAGTGGTAGGGTGGTACCTTTGGGGTTGCGGCTGGGGTGAGGCAGGGCTGCCCTTTGAGTCCCCTCTTTTATGTTTTCGCCATTGATCCTTTTTTGAGATCACTGCAGGAATGTGGATTTCAGGGGGTACCTGTGCCCCATGCCTCGGCTCTATCCGTATTCGCTTACACGGATGATGTCACTGTAGTGGTGTCTGCCTCCCAGGAGGCCCAGTTGCTAGAAGCTTCCATTGGAGCTTACTCTGAGGCCTCTGCGTCTCTTGTCAACTTTGAGAAGCGTGAGGCCCTCTGGACACTGCAGGGTGATCCAGATTTTGATCTACCCCAGTTTGCAATAGCTTCAGATCTTAAGTCTTAAGATCTTAGGGGTTAAGTTTGGAAGGGAAGATAATGCCAGGCTAAACTGGGAGGAGAAATTGGATGATGGAAATGCAAAGGTTCAGCGATGGAAGAATTGCAAGCTGACTTACAGAGAAAGGGTCACAATGTTGAAAACGTATTAATTCCCATCTTTCTATATGTCTCAATGGTTTTTCTGTTGCCGGAATCTTTCTCTGCAAGGCTCTTCAGTCTGTTTTTTCAGCTCTTCTGGGCTAATAGATTGAATCCAATTAAAAGAGGGGTTATTTACCTGCAGAAGAAGGAGGGTGGGTTGAATATGATAAACCCTATGGTGTTTTTTGATTCTCTTTTTCTTAAAGTAAATTTTGGGTGCTTGGACTCCAGTGTTGGCCCTCCGTGGGTAAACAGTGTTAGAGCCTGGATATTGCCTCATGCAGAGTCCTGGATGCAGAGATGTACTCAGGGTTATCTCCCACCATATCTGGACTCAGCTCTGAAGTCTCTGCGGAGGCGGGGAATTGAGAAGTCCTACCTTGAAAATAGCTCAAGGAAATTGTTATACCAGAGGATCTGTAGGACCTTCTTCTGTTCTCCGCTTGTACTCAGAGACTGCACTACGGCTGTTATGGAGGGAAGCTTAAAGTTGCTGAATAGCCCCAGATTACCCTTAAAGTTTCATGACATTGCCTGGCTGTCTCTCCATGGGAGAATGTATGTGAGGGGGAACATGAAAGGTCTGGCCGCATCTGAAAGGACCTGTCCTTTGGGATGTAATCAGGAGGAGTCCATGGAACATTTCTTGGTGGATTTTTGGGGAAGCCGTGAAGTTGCTCAGACAGGCTTTATGGTGTTCCCCCAACAATACACGGTGTAGACAGAAGGACAACGCACATCATCATTACCGTAGTCAAGTACTACCAATGGCATGCAAGGACTAGAGTAGCCATGCATAATGAACAGTTTATCTCTAGTAAAATTGCAGGTTTAGTGTTATCCGAGTTACGATGGATCAAGTGTTTGGAGATTAGGAAATGTTGGAGGAGTTCCGATTTATGGGAAGGAGTCTTATTGTGACATTTAGACTTTTTATGGACTTTTATTCTCCTAATGATGCTTTTTTTTAACTGCTAAGTATTTGACCTGAACATGTCGGTAATTGTTGTATTACTGTACGTTATTATGTATCTTGTCTGTTTTTACAAATACAAATATCCACAGAATCAACCATTACCATCTCTATGTTACTAACTGCAGTCGATGAACCCCTCGACTTGTTCTGCAGTTCAGGAATAGATTCCATTGATGTCTGAGTGGATGCATAGCTGTTATCTAAAAAATTGGTAGAAGATTCTGAAGACGTATCTGTTTTGGTTCCTCGACGTTTTGAATAATTGTGTTCTAACTCAAGATGAGATTTTATAGGGGGTTTTTCTAACAGTAGAGAAGGATAAGCTGTTTTCTTCAGATGTCTTTTAGGACCTTTTTGTTCAAAATCTTCTTCATTGAAATGTTTGGAACAAATTAAAAATTTTGTGTGTTTATTAATATAAATTGTTTCAACCAATGATTCTAAATCATGTCTTGGAATTTGTATTTTTTGAAGCCATTTTCTGATCCTCTCATGATTGTGGGGAAATTAATAAAGTTTAATATTCTTAGAGCCCTTTCACACTGGAAACGCCTATAGCGGAGCTTTAAAACACAGCGTTTTTACGCAATTTTACCACGTTTTCAATTAATTTCAATGGAGAGGGGAGTTTTTGTAGCGTTTTTTTCAGCGCTCAAACGCTGCTCCAAAGATGCTGCTTGCAAGACTTTTCTCAACGCTCCTCCAGCGCAACGCCTCAGTGTGAAAGGGTCCATTGAGATGCATGGGGAGCGTTTTATGAGCGTTTTAATAGCGCTATTTTTACCGGGAAAACGTGGCAAACACGCTGCAAAAACGCACCAGTGTGAAAGGGCTCTTGGTTCTGTGATTCGAACTGCAAGATTTGACAAAACAAGTGGGCATTATGAAAAATAGAAAATGAAAAATAGGTTTATTATATAAAAAAAATTAAGATTTAATAAAAGACCTAAAAAAGTCCAAAATACAATCTGTGCCTTGAGCGAGGGATAGCATGAATGGATGTATGGATATTGAGACATATGACACACTGATGTCTGAGCAAGGGATGGGATGAGTGGATATATGATAAATATGACAGACTGATGCGGTAGAAAGTTACGGCTGTGAATGTATATAATAGAGATTGGACACACTAATCTGTGAGAGAGCGATAGGATGAATAGATGGGTGAATACAGGATTGATAGTAAAGACTGATGCGTGACAGAGGGAGTGGATGGATGTATGGATATAGGAGAAATAAGGTACACTGATTTGTGAGTGAGTGATAAGATAAAATGATGCATGGATATTAGGGAAATAGGACAGACTGTTGCATTAGCGAGGTATAGGATGAATGGATAAAATATAGAGAAATAGGATAGACTCACGCGTGGGCAAGGTACTGGATGGATGTAAAAATAGGACACAGTGTTCCTTGGGAAGAGTGATAAGATGAATGGAATAATGGGTATTGGAATTATTAGAACACAATGATGGGAGAGAGAGTGATTGGATGGATGAATGGATATAGGAGACATAGTACATACAGATGTGTGAGCGAGGGCTAGAATAATTAAATGAATGTATATGAGAGAAATAGGATAGACAACTGCATTAGAAAGGGATCGGATGGATGAATGGATAGGAGACATAAGAAAGACTAATGCGTGAGGAAGGGATTTGATGAATGGATATAGTATAAATAGGACACAATAATTCAAGTGAGATGGATGGGATAAATAGATGAATGGATATAGGAGAAATGTTACAGAATGATGCGTGATCAAGGGATTTGGTGCTAAGCGAGGGATTGGATAAATTGATGAATGGATGTTGGAGAAATAGAACAGACTGCTCTGTTAGTGAGGGAGGAGATGAATGGATCTTGGAGAAATAGGACAGCCTGATGCGTGAGCGAGGGATTAGATGAATGGATATAGCCGACATATGACACACTGATTCAAGAGAGAGGGATTGGAAAAATCGATGAATGGATATGGGAGAAATAGGACAGACTGTGGCGTGAACGAGGGATACGATAAATGGATATAGGAGAAATAAGGCACACTGATTTGTGAGTGAGTGATAGGATAAAATGATGCATGGATATTAGGGAAATAGGACAGACTGCTGCATTAGCGAAAGTATAGGATGAATGGATAAAATATAGAGAAATAGGATAGACACACGCGTGAGCAAGGTACTGGATGGATGTATATAATAAAAATAGGACACAGTGTTCCTTGGGAGAGTGATAAGATTAATGGAATAATGGGTATTGGAGATATTAGAACACAATGATGGGAGAGAGAAGGATTGGATGGATGAATGGATATAGGAGACATAAGACATAATGATATGAAAGTGAGGGATAAGATAAATGGATATGAGAGAAATAGAATACTCTGCTGCATGAGAGAGGGATGGGATGGGATGGATGAATTGAGCGATATAGGAGACATAGGAAAGAAAGATGTGTGACAGAGGGATTGGATGGATGAATGGATGGATGGATATAGGAGAAATAAGACAGAGCGATGCGTGAGAGAGGCAGGGGCGGACTGACCCATCGGTCACTCAGGCACGGACCAAGGACCCATTATGCCAAGGGGCCCGGGAGAGCCTCTGCATCCGCAGAAGAGAAAAGAGTTTCATAACGCATCTGTGATAGCTATAAAAGTGCGCTTCCTTCCTTCCCGTCCACCCCAGGTGCTTGTACATGATATCACCTGGGAATGAATAGAAAAGAGGGGTCGGCATTGATCAGCACGCTGTGAGAGGTATGCAGGCTCCAGGCATCGGCACATTGGGTGGCCATGAGGCAATGTTTTTTTTTGCTATAGGTGCCATGGCCACCATGGCGGGGGCGGGAGTAGATGTAGGTAATGCTGTGTGGAACACAGTGCGGGCCAGGTGGTGTAGGGGGCTCCTCAGTCTCCTCCATAAGTGTTTCCCTGTGAACACCCCCCCAGTGGAAACCCTGGCCTTAGTGCTGCAAACCCCCCCTCAGTGCAAAACACCCCCTTACTGCAAAAACCCCCCCTCAGAAGAAAACACCCCCCAGCGGTGCAAAACCCCCCTTATTGCAAACCACCACCCTCAGTGGAAACACCCCCACCCCTTAGTGAAAACCCCCTTTCTGCAAAACACCACCCTCAGTGCAAACCCCCCTGCACTAAGGGGGGTTTGCACTGAGGGAGAGGAGGGGCTTTGCACTGAGGGTGGTTTTCACTGAGGGGGGATGCACTGGGGGGATGTTTTGCACTGGGGGTGGTAGGTTGCACTAAGGGGGGGTTGCACTGGGGGGGGGGTGTTTCCACTGAGAAGGAGGGATTCCACTGGGGGGCGGGGGTTGCATTGAGGGGTGTGTTTTGCACTGGGGGTGGTGTTTTGCACTGGGGGGGGGGTTTGCACTGAGGGTGGTGTTTTGCACTAAAAGGTCTTTTGCAATGAGGGAGGGTTTTCACTGGGGGGGTGTTGCACTAGGGGTTGTTTGCACAGAGTGGGGTGTTTGCAATGGGGGGGTGGTTTTCACTAAGGGGGGGGGTGGTTTGCACTAAGGGGTGGTTTGCACTGAGGGGGGTGTTTCCAATGAGGGGGGTGTTTTGCACTAAGGGGGGGTTGCACTGATGGGGTTTGCATTGAGGGTATCTGCAATGAAGGGGGGTGTGAACTGAAGGGGGATCTGCACTGAAGGGGGTCTGTGTAACATGCAGGGGGTCCAGAACTGTGGTGGCTGTATAATGTAAAGGGGTCCAGAGGTGCAGGGTGCTGTGTAATATAATAGGGTCCAGAGTGCTGTGTAATGTAAAGAGGTGCAGGGTGCTGTGTAATGTAAAGGGGTCCAGAGGGCTATGTGATGTAAAGGGATAAAGAGGTGCTGTGTGATGTAAAGGGCTCCAGAGGGCTGTATAATGTAGCAGGGTGCTGTGTAATGTAAAGGGGTACAGAGTTCTGTGTAATGTAAAAGTGTACAGAGGTGCAGTTGTGGAGAGGGGGTACACAGTAGTACCAAAGAGATATTGAAGGATGCAGAGGTAAACAAGGGGCACAGTGACCCCCAGTGTCCTCCACCCACCATCAGTGTCCCCCTGTGTCCTCTACCCACCCACAGTGTCCCCCTGTGCCTTCCACCCACCCACATGTGTACCCCTGTGTCTTACACCCACCCACATGTGTGTCCCCCTGTGTCCTCCACCCACATTGCCCCCCTTTGTCTTCCACACACCCACAGTGTCCCCCTCAGGGCCGCCATCATGGGGGTACAGGCAGTACACCTGTACCAGATAGCAAGAACCTTTTTTTGTATTTCTTTTTTTTAAGGGGTCTGAAGTCCCCAGAGTGGGGGGGGGGCAGTCTGACAGGGATAGGGGGGCAGTGTGACATGTGGAGGGGGCAGTGTGACGGGGATAGTGAAGGACAGGGATACTGTAGAATGGGGATAGTGGAGGACAGGGCATAATGGAGGCCTGGGATAGTGGAAGACTGGGATAGCGAAGGGCGGGGATAGTGGAGGCCTGGGATAGTGGAGGACAGTGATAAAATAGGAAGGGGATAGCGGAGGATGGACGGATAGCAGTCAGATTGATGCCTGAGAGTGGGATGGGATGGATGGATGAATAGATAGAGGACAGATTGATGCCTGAGAGAGGGATGTGATGGAATGGATGCATAGAGGACAGATTGATGCCCGAGAGTGGGATGGGATGTGATGGATGGATGGATAGCGGACAGATTGATGCCTGAGAGAGGGATGTGATGGGATGGATGGATAGCGGACAGATTGATGCCTGAGAGAGGGAGGGATGGATGGATGCATAGGGGACAGATTGATGACTGAGAGAGGGATGGGATGGGATGGGATGGATGGATAGAGGACAGATTGATGCCTGAGAGGGGGGGGATGGGATGGGATGGATGGATGGATAGGGGACATATTGATGCCTGAGAGAGGGATGTGATGGGATGGATGGATGCATAGAGGACACATTGATGCCTGAGAAAGGGATGGGATGGGATGGATAGGGGACAGATTGATGCCTGAGAGAGGGATGGGATGTGATGTGATGGGATGGAATGGATGGATGCATAGAGGACAGTTTGATGCCTGAGAGAGGGATGGGATGTGATGGGATGGATAGGGGACAGATTGATGCCTGAGAGAGGGATGGGATGTGATGGGATGGATGGATAGTGGACAGATTGATGCCTGAGAGAGGGATGTGATGGATGGATAGAGGACAGATTGATGCCTGAGAGAGGGAAGGGATGTGATGGGATGGATGCATAGAGGACAGATTGATGCCTAAGAGAGGGATGTGATGGATGCATAGGGGACAGATTGATGCCTGAGAGAGGGATGGGATGCGATGAAATGGATGGATGGATGCATAGAGGACAGATTGATGCCTGAGAGAGGGATGGGATGTGATGGGAAGGATGAATAGGGGACAGATTGATGCCTGAGAGATGGATAGGATGTGATGGGATGGATGGATAGCGGACAGATTGATGCCTGAGAGAGGGATATGATGTGATGGATGGATGGATGCATAGGGGACAGATTGATGCCTGAGAGAGGGATGGGATGGATGGATGGATGCATAGAGGACAACCCAACAAAAACAAACAGCCACATAAACACTTGACGCCATCAACAAGGCGCTACTACTACTAGTAGCACCAAAACGCAAAACTTGCATCCGGAAAAACAACTCTAGCTGGTTTAATGACCCAGCTGACGTTGCTAAAGCAAGAGCGTAGAAGAGCAGAAGCTGCTTGGAAAAGGTGCCCTTCAGATAAAAACCACACCATTTACAAGATAATAACCAAGAGATATCACAAAGAAATCTTCATGGCCAAAAAAAATCATATCTCCAACATCATCGCAAATGCCAAAAACCGCCCCCGCGAACTCTTCAAGCTGGTCACTCAGACTATGAATCCTTGTATAAGTGTAGATGGGGTAGTGGCGCTGCCAATCTGTTCCTAAGGAGTATGGGGTTAGTGTTTGCAGTAGGAGTACCTGCCATGTTTGGGACTAGTGTTTCCATACCACTGGATTCCATGAGGACAACGAAGATCTGGATGAAACCCTCATGGAATCCAGTGGTATGGAAACACTAGTCCCAAACATGGCAGGTACTCCTACTGCAAACACTAACCCCATACTCCTTAGGAACAGATTGGTAGGGGCTGATAACAATCCGAATTGGAGGGGAATGAGTGGCAGCCGAGGGGGTACCCATGGAAATACCCGAAGAGAAGACGACCACCAAGGACCGAGTATACCACAGCAGCCGGACGAACAACAATATACAAGGAGCAACAGGCATATGGGCCAAACCGCAGGGCCCCCACAGAGGCATACCCAAAAGAGAAAACGCCCCAGAGGATGCCGGGGAGGGAAGAAGGAAAAGACCAAGACAATATTAGGCAAGGGAATTTTTAACATCAGCGGGGTTGACTTCACAACAGAGGAAATTAAGATTTTGGATCTGGGCCTTAAATATGCTCCAGACAAGCCTCTGTACCAGTTTGAGGTCTACATTGATTTCCAAAACATTTTGAGGAAAATTAACTTGAATTTTTTTGCCACCAATACAGAGGAAAGTGTGGCAAGCAACCCCTGTTACACACAAACTGGCCTGAAGAACAACTCTACATTTAACCCCACCATCTCAGGCAACCAATGCGTAATAGCTTTTAAAAAAATGGCGGAGGGTGACCTTAGGAAACAAAAGTAAAAACGCATGGAGAACCATTAAAGAAATAGGGGAAAAACATGAAGTAGTCATACGCCCTGCCGACAGGGGAGGAGGATTGGTCATCCTCAGTCGGAGTGACTATGAGGAGGAGATGAATAACCTCCTTTCAGTGGCCAGCACATACTTGAAGCTTAATGGCAACCCCAAATGGAAGTATAAAAAACGGCTTGAGAAATATGTAAAGAAGGGGAAGGATATGGGGATTCTCAGTAAGAACGAATCATACTATCTAGTCTCTAACTCTACCAAGACCCCTGTTATGTATTATACCCCCAAGATACACAAACAACTGGCCAAACCACCAGGGAGGCCAATCATCAGTGGAATAAATTCAATTTTTTCACGCCTTGGGGAATATCTTGATACCTTCCTACAACCCTTAGTGAAGCAAGGACGATCGTATTTAAGAGACAGTCTTCAACTCATCCACGAACTAAGATCAGTTGAAGGGGCAGAAAACTTTTTGTTGGTCACTATAGATGTCAACTCGCTGTACACAAGTATAAAGCAGGAGGATGGACTCATGGGGGTTGCAACAGCACTGCATGAAAAAACAAGAACAAATTGAATACATCTTGGAGGGGCTACATATGGCTATGGAGTGTAATTACTTCTGGTATGATAAACAGTATTATGTACAAACCAAGGGCGTTGCCATGGGGGCCCGCTATGCCCCCAGTGTGGCGAATCTCTTGATGAATCTCTGGGAAGAGGAGTACATTTACAATGGAGAATATTCGGAGATCAAAATGTACCGGAGGTACATCGATCTTATTATTCTTTGGGATGGTACAGTTGAAAACCTGCAGTATTTCTTCTCCGAGCTTAACAACAATAGATTTCAGCTTACGTTCACCGGTAAATTCAGTACAGAAAGTATAGAATACCTGGATCTAGAGATCTATAAACATAGGACAGCATTGCATACAAAAACATTCTTTAAAGAAACTGACCGTAACGGTTACATCCCGATCTCAGGCTGTCACCATCCAAAATGGAAGGCACACATCCCCAAAGGGCAGCTGTTGAGGATGAGAAGAAACTGCGATTCACTTGATGATTATGACAACCAAGCGTAGACAATCGTAGGGAGATTTAAAGAAAAAGGCTATGCACCCGAAAGTCTAGACAGACTGAGAACTGAAATCTCAAAGAAAGACCGTAAAGATCTATTGTCGCAGAAGAATAAGATCATTAAAAGCCAAGGTAACATTGCATTCATTACTGGATTTAACACTCAGTACAAAGAATTCGAAAATATTCTGAAGAAATACTGGCCTATCTTAAAAGAAGATTGCATTCTGTCAAAGACGCTCCCAAACAAGCCATTGTTTATATACAGAAAAGCCCCTTCTATTAGACACCATCTGGTACAGAACATAATTAACCCACCGAAGAAGGTAGAGATATGCCCTGAGCTTAAAGGGTTTTATAAATGCCAGAGGTGCTTAGCATGCAGGGAGAGTAAGAAGCAACCCTGCAGAAAAACCGAATTCAAGTCCAGGACAGACCAAAAAGTCTACAAAATCAGGGATTTAATCACCTGTAATACTATCCATGTGACCTATATTGTGGAGTGCCCATGCCACCTGCAATACGTGGGTAGGACCACCAGGCCTCTGCGTATTCAGATACGAGAGCACATCAACAACATCCGTAAAGCGTTCCCCAAACATAATCTATCACGCCATTTCGAACAGTTCCACCAGAAAGATCCATCAGGCCTAATATTCTACGGAATAGATATGGTTAAAGACAATTGGAGGGGTGGCAACAAACAAATTGCAATCTCTCAGAACGAAACGAGTTGGATTTATCGTCTGGGGTCCCTTGTGCCACATAGCCTTAATGTAGACATTGACCTCAACTGTTTTTTAGCCAACCCTTAATTACCTCAACTGTTTTCCAAGCTAACCCACAATTATTAGTTGTGTCACCTCCATCACCCACCCACCACCCTGATGGGGATAGGGGTTAAGGGATTCCATCATGATGTGTATAACTCCCCTGCCTTGTATAGGGGGCCACCTTATCCCCCTTTTCATTTTCATTTATATGGGTACCTTTTTTTTCATTTTCATTTATATGGGCACCTTCTTTTGGATGTACAACCATATTCAGTCATACATGGGTAGCCTGTATATACACATATTCCATGTATATTTTCTTTTATATTAATTTCCTTTTATTCCCTTCACAGGGGCACTTCCTCTTATATGTACATTGGGTTCACTGTATATCAGTATTCACACACTGCCTACTATTATAGATTATTGGCATTATAGATTTACACTTTGGATCATTAGCCAGAATACTCAAGGTATTTTACCCACACATCAGCCTAACATGGGTATGACCTCATTACAAAGATTCCCCAGGAGGTAGCTATTGTCTTTATGTGAGCACCCTAATGCCGCGTACACACCATCGCTTTCTGCGATGTAAAAATGCGACGCTTTATGTGCTTTAAAAAAACGTCATTTTTCAAACTTCAATTTGAACAACGACGTAGCATACACACCATCGCTTTTTCACAACGCTCTAGCACAGCGCAGTTCCGTCAATCACGCACGACGTCACTATAAAGGGTCGTTTCCATGCGGAAGACGGCCTCTTTTGCTGATATCGTGTTGCTGCGTGTTAGTAAAAGTTTGGTGAGATACGATTCGTGATTTTCAGTGACTGTGCTTTAAATTTCGTTTTCTGTCGTATAGTTTGTCTATTTGTTGTCGGATCTGTGATACAGTGCTTGTACTAAGGACGTATTTGTTTTGGCATTACGTTTTGTGTGCACGGTGCTGTTTAGCAGGTCGTTCTTCAAAGGCCATTCTGTACTTCAGGGCGTAATTTTTAGTCTGATCTGATTTGACGACCGTTTTCTAGCCATGTTGCGGGTACGAACTTGTCGCCGAGATCGTGCTGTGCTTGTTGTTAGGATGTGTGCTGCATCCCAGCGACGGTCCATGAACAGGGTGAGGAGGAGGTTGTGGACCAAGAACTGGTTGCTACGCAGGGACCAGTTCTCTCATATGCCTCTGCTGCGGGAGATCCGAGAAAATAACCCTGATGATTTCAGGAATTTTCTTAGGATGTCTGACCCCGTATTTCAGCAGCTTTTGGCTTTGGTGTCGCCATATATCACCAGGCAGGACACCGTTATGCGGGAAGCCATCACTGCTGAGCAGAGGCTAGTTGCTACGTTGCGCTACCTTGCAACAGGGAGAAGTCTGCAGGACTTGAAGTTCTCGACGGGCATCTCCCCCCAGGCTCTGGGCCTCATAATCCCGGAGACCTGTTCGGCCATCATTCAGGTTCTTCAGGAGGACTATGTTAAGGTAAGTGGTGTTCTTTCAATGGTCAAACTATGGCCCAAAAAAAGTAAAAAAAAAATGTTTCTAATATGCTCAGAATGCTCACTTTGTCTCTATGTATGCTGTTCTACACAATTTGTAAAGCCCTACATGTTTATTTAATTTAGCCAACCTGTCCATCATTCTATGTTGTGGCCAAACCCACCTAGCATAGTCCCTATATCCCCGTTTATTTGTGGCCTCCATTGTAGTGCTGCATTTTGTGTGTCCCTATATCCCCGTTTATTTGTGGCCTCCATTGTAGTGCTGCATTTTGTGTGTCCCTATATCCCCGTTTATTTGTGGCCTCCATTGTAGTGCTGCATTTTGTGTGTCCCTATATCCCCGTTTATTTGTGGCCTCCATTGTAGTGCTGCATTTTGTGTGTCCCTATATCCCCATTTATTTGTGACCTCCATTGTCCAAACCCCCCCCCCCTAGATTTTTGAACTACATAATAATAATTATTTTTATTATTATTTTTTCTTTTTTGTGGGGTTGTTTCTCATGTGAGAAACTCATCTTGGGCCCCCACTCCCCCTAAATATATTTTTTGAACATCAGAGGGGGTGATTAATATGCTTAGTGTTCACATGTTATTTTTTAATACTAACCTTTTTTGTGGAATTGTTGGTGGGATCCCTTGTAATTTTAGCTATATTCTGTTCAAAATGTTTGTTTGAATGTATTTTTTATTTTCTTTCTATCCAGTTTCCCACCACGCCACAGGAATGGCAGACTGTGGCAGCGGACTTCTCCCAGCGTTGGAACTTTCCGAACTGCGGAGGAGCCATTGATGGCAAGCACATCCGCATTGTGCCCCCACCCCATAGTGGATCCCATTTCTTCAATTACAAGGGGTTCCACAGCGTTGTTTTGATGGCGGTGGTCTCTGCCAATTACGAGTTCTTGTATGTGGATGTTGGGAAAAATGGCCGGATGTCGGACGGCGGTGTCTTTGCGGAGACGGAGTTCGCCCAACGGCTTCGGTCGGAGGACCTAGGATTGCCACCTGCGGAGGAGAACGAAGAGGTTCTGCCCTTCGTGTTTGTTGCAGATGAGGCTTTTGGTTTGGGTCCCCACCTCATGAGGCCATTTCCCGTACGCACCCTCACCCATGAGAGGAGGGTTTTTAATTATCGGCTGGCCAGAGCAAGACGTGTGGTAGAGAATGCCTTTGGAATCATGGCCAGCCGATTCCGATTGTTTTTAACAGCAATAAACCTTGCGGAATACAAATAAAATTACATCATCCTATGTTGTTGCATTTTACACAATTTTTTAAAGAGAAATTCACAAACTTATCTGACGGTATTGCCTGATGAGGCTGATGTTGTGGCTCCGGAGCCGGGACATCAGGCTAGCCATAGAGGCTTGGCCCCCCAAACCGCACGTGCAGTGCATCAATCATAGACTATGGACTATTTTATGGGGAGGGGGGCCATTGAAATGCCCGATCTTGACTAAAGAATAAAATTTACTTTTTGTTTGATTAAACAGTGTTTATTTTTTGGATTTTCTTTATTTGTAAGTTTTGGGGGGTAATGTTTCTTTTTCCTAGGTTCTCATCCAGCCATGTGTTTGGGATGTCATAAATTCACATGAGTGTTAAATCTTAATAACTCTACAAATATGCCTGAGTAATTGAATGAGTCTGCATTGATACCAATAACTACACACAAATTTTTTGGAGTCCAAAATTTTATTTATTTTTTACTTTTTTTTTTGATTATTACAAAATAGAATCATTGTTTTTTTTTTTTTTTTTTTTTTTTTTTGATTAGTACAAAATAATATTTTTTTCTTTTTTTTGTCTTTTTTTTGATTAGTACAAAATAATCTTTTTTTCTTTTTTTTGTCTTTTTTTTGATTAGTACAAAATAATCTTTTTTTCTTTTTTTTGTCTTTTTTTTGATTAGTACAAAAAAAAAATTAAATTTTTTTTTTTTGGTGTTTTTAAAATTCAAGGGAAATAAAAATAACACAAACAATTAAACCCTCCCCAAAACATTAATAAAAATTTTAAGCTGCCGTTCCAGCGTCTTCGCTTTGTGGCGTATTTCCCGGCAGGCCAGACGTATGTCCTCGACTTGGGCCCTGCAGGTGAGAACCTCGCCGATGAGGAGCTGGGCACTATACGTGTCCAGTCCCTGACCAGCCCGATTTCCTCCTGAAATGTGGAACCAAAACATGTGTTAAAAGATTGTATGCCTATATCTATATTCACTGAAAATGTGGTATATGTTACTTTACCGGATGTTGAGGCAGGTTCCTCTTCATCTACATCCCTCGGGGGTGTGGCTTGATTGGCTTGTGCCTCCTGCCTTTCTGCTTCATTGTGCCCTACAAGATTGAAGAAAGGGAAAACATGAGGTTAAAACATTACGAGCGGCATGAAATGACCCAAAAATATTCCGAAATTATAAACAAAAGGGCAATATTGTTGATTTTTAAACAATTATCAAGAAAATAGACCAGTATTTAATCCATTCACAAAGTAATGTCAAATCTGTTGACCAAATTTTTTTTATTATATATGTAAGCTAACCAAGTCTCCCCTGGATCTGCTCACCCCTGTGTGTGACCCAACATAGGTTGTGATTGTGACAAACAATTGTGCTACTGAGTACACATGTTCAATAAAAAAAAGAGTAGCAAACGCTCCTTTTTGGGAATCTCAAGGTATTTACGTTTCTTATAAAATAAGCTGAAACACATTTACATCAATACCAGAATTGAATACACCTTTTTTTTAAGGCCCAAAAATGTCACAACTTTCATATTTGTGTCGACTAATTGGTCATAGGAGTCGTCGTTCATTCGCCCACAATTCCTAAATTTACGATTTTAGTTCAGATACAGTGCTTCAACTCCCCTTTGCACATGCAAACTAGGCATGATGCCATTTCTCATTAATATGGTATTGGATTATTGAAAGTCAGCGAATGAACGACGACTACGACGACTGCATCATGCGTCCACATTCATAATATTCATTATGGTCAACCTGCAAAAATAAAAAACATGGCACAAAGAACACACCAAAATAATTAATACACATGGAAAAAACTTACTTCTTCTTCGAATCACCCTATTAATTTTGGCAAGTTGGTGGGGTTCCCTTTTTTTTAAATCCGACCACCTTTTGCGCAGGTGCTCTCTGCTCCTGGTTTTCCCAAACTTCCGCTGGAGCCTACGGATGACCTTCTCCATAATTTGTGCTTTTACTTTATTGGGATGCATGTAGGGGCCATGCTTGGCATCATAGTCCTCCCTCCTCAATATGGTGACCATCTCCACCATTTCATTAAAACTCATGTTGGAGGCTCTGCAGCGGAATCTGCGGCGTGGTTGGGCCTGGCCTGCCTCCTGGCTTGAGCTAGAATACACCTCCATGTTGTCCATCTTTTCTCACTCACCAAACGACAGAGAAGGGGCGTGGAAAGGACGATACCGAACGTCAGGGGCGGGGTGTCGTGCGGAGCGTCACGCGTGCGTAGTGTAAAAGGGATGGGACGTGTTTGTAAACGGCGTGCATAGTCTGTGGAAGAAGGCGTAAATCACGATCTTTCATAACGACGATACGTAAGTTTTTTATTCCGACTTTATTATAGTGAATAGGGAATGAGTTTGTGGGCTAGTTAGGGGAAGTAAGCTAGTGACTTTAATTACATTATGTTTTGGCTTCTGTTTCATGTGCAGAAAGAATGGATCCCTTCAAGGATGCTGATTTCCTCACAGAATTCATACAAAAATGGAAGGAACATCCTGTTCTGTGGCAAACCAAAAGCACAATAAATAAAAACAAAGATGCCAGGGAAAAAGCTAGACAGAGCATGCTTGTTTTTCTGAAAACAAGGGTCCCCAACGCCACAACAGACACAGTGAAAAGCAAAATAAATTCCATCAGGGGCACCTACAGGGCCCAACGGGTCCAAGTCCTGGCCTCAATGAGGTCTGGGGCTGCAGCTGACTCCATATACAAACCAACCCTGTGGTACTACAGTCAGCTGCAGTTCCTGGACAACCACATTGAGACCAGGGCATCCATGTCTACCCTTCCCCCAAGAGGTAGCTCCCAGCTTCCCAGCAGCCAATCCTCCAGTGTTCCCTGCAGACAAGAGCAGGCAAGCTCGGAGGAAGAGCAAGAGTTCCTGGAGGACCCCAATTGTGAGCCATGGAGAATGGTATGTGTTTTTTGTATGAATTTAGTTAGTATATGACAAGTATAGTAATAATGTTAAATGTATGTTACTATTGTTCTAAATTCTATGTGAATCTCCTAAGTTTAGGGATAGGATCAATAGTCAGTAGTGGCAAAACATGATGGGGTCAAAATTGGCAAATTAATAATGTTTATGAAGGAGTGGGTGGCATTTTCAGATAGGCCAGTAGGGGGGAGTAACGCAATACACCTGCAAGGGGTCCCAGATGGAAGACACCCTTTTTGAGTACTATCTAGTTGACACTAAATTTAATATCAATTTTTTTGGGGAAAAGGCCACTTATTTGCTAAATTAGGCATGCAACAACCCACATAATTCCAGGGGGACCATGTCTGAAGGTGTTTAAGGGGCCACATAATTAGGGATGGCGACCCTGTGTGTAATATATATTGACATTCAATTTGCATCACTCATGATTGTAAAAATGTGTGTGATTAATGACAAACACAAATAACATATGTTCCTTTTTTTGATACACAGGCAGACCCAAGCCAGGAAGAGCCAGGGCCCACAGGGAGCCAGGAAGAGCCAGGGCCCACAGGGAGCCAGGAAGAGCCAGGGCCCACAGGGAGCCAGGAAGAGACAGGGCCCACAGGGAGCCAGGGCCAACTGCAAGGCAGGAGGTGGCAGAGCCCACTGGGAGCCAGGAGGTGGCAGGCCCCAGTGGGACCCAGGAGGCACGCCGGCGGGATACCATCTCCCGGATCCCTCCATTCCGCAATCCCAATAAACGGCTCAGGAGTATGCGACAAATGGAGGAGGAGACCCAGGGCCTGCTTCGCCAAGCTACTGCAGCCATCCGAGAGCCACCCAGTGAAGTTGAGGGGTTCGCAGCGCTCATTGCAGCCAAGCTCTACAATCTGGAGCAGAGCCAGCGTGTGCGCTGCGAACTCCTCATCTTCCAAGCCATAAGCATGGCATCCCTGGGGCAGCTCGATGACGACACCCACATTGTGCGGATTGCTCCTCCTGTCCTTGCTGCTCCTCCTGCTCATGCTCCTGCTCCTGCTCCTCCACTTCATGAGGCTGCTCTGGCTCCTGCCACCTCATCTCCTCCAGGAACCCAGCCCCCAAGGACTCGGGCTACAGGGAAGGCTGCAGGGAAGACTGCAGGGAAGGCTGCTGGGAAGAAAAAGCCCAAGAAATAATACGGTGCCCCTGATGGAATTTTAATGTGGACTCACAGGCTGTATTTGTGGCTTCGGGGACCCTTGTTTTCAGAAAAAATCAAGCATGCTCTAAAGTGCTGCCTTTCTTGGCATCTTTGTTTTTATTATGTTGTGTTTTTGGGTTGCCACCTTTTTTTTTGAAATTTTTATGAAGACTAAAATAAATGTTAATTTTTCAGCCAAATTTCACCATGTTTCTTTATTGTAGATTTGAGAGATCATTATTGAGTGGGCAGACCCATTACAAAATAAATATTGCAAACATTAACAAGGTAAAAAAACATGCTTGTGGGTGAGTTAACTAAAAAATTAGGTTGTTGCAGACACTTCACACACTCCTAAATAAACACAAAATAGAGATTACAAATAAAATTGGTGACAAAAATATAAAAAAAAATAAAAAAGGTGGACCAATATATATATTTAAAATGTTTAAGATGGAAGATACAACTAAATAACAGAACACAAACATAAACATTATCAAACAAGAAAGAAACTAATTAAAAGCTTGTCATAACTATGTAACAAGATCAGCCGCAACAAACGTCCATTTCTGGGTAGCAGTTAAAAGCAGGGGTTAAAGAAGCGCTTTCTTTTCTTGTCTATAAGCTGAAAAACACCTTAACGAATGTGCTGATTCCATTCTGAACAGTCGTTTTACATGAATGAGCGCTGCCATCTCCTAACTTGCTTCTGAGCATGCGCGGGCTTAAATCGACGTTTTTACGTACACACGGTCAATGTTTAGAACACAGAAAACGACGTCGGCCAAAAACGACACATAAAATTGAAGCATGCTTCAATTTTTTTCTGTCGTTTTTTAGAAGACATAAAACGACGTTTTTGCCCACACACAGTCAATTAAATTGACGTTTTTCAAAATGTCGTTTTTTTCCATCGCAGAAAGCGATGGTGTGTACGCGGCATTACACTATATATTCCAATATATGATGCCTATATGACACTTTTTATGGGCATGCTGATACCTATATGCATATATGCCCTCACATTTATATATTGTTTCACTTAGTTTTTCAATTTACCTAATTGTCCACCTTTATTTAATTGTCCACTCTCAGGGGGTTATCCCCCATTCACTTACACTGGGCCAGTCTGCCCACTATTTACTACCTATATATATATGCGGTGCATTTTGCTCTTGGGTGTATATTCAGTCACTATATAGTATTAACATGCAATATGCACCGTTATACTATGTGAATATAGCACTGCTGTCACTTGTAGTCCGCAGTGAGTTATAGTATGTACCTCGATGACCAGTATATGATACCTGTTACTGTATTTGTATGATATATCGGGTGCCCTGCCGAGCTGCGCTATTACTTAACACCAAGGGATTTCCCATATTCAGCCGCCAGCCGTCCGGATTGGCCCATGCCCAGGGGGCGGGTGGATTTTGCGGCATGGATTGGTTCACCCCCTGGGGGGGCAGAGTATGCAGCCCGGTGGCACCCATTTATACCTGTCAGTGACGAATGTGTAGGCACGCCTCAGAAGACGATTCCCAATCGAAACCTACATCAGGCGTACACGCGCATACGTCACTTCCGGGTCAGCGTCTAGGTGTTTGTAGCTGGAGCGCACGCTACATACTACTGTGCAAACGCTCTGTACCCTGCATTCTGGCGAAACTTTTTTTCTGTCTTCTGTTTCTCGTTTTGTATTTGTTTTTATACTAGCCACTCCTTGGGAGTATACTACCTTTGGCTATAATTAATTTTTAATACATTTTACTCAAAAAACGGTACTGCACTATTGGAGCCCCCCTCTCTCTTTTTCTGGGATACGGAGGTATTGGGCGGTGTACACTGCTTGCTGGATAGCAAATACCTGGAGAACCACCTGGAAGGCAGCTGCACGTGTGAGCAGAGGAGAGGAGCAGTGAACGAGGGATTTTGTGGTACATGCCTGTTACCCCAAGCGGGGACTATCATCTGGTGAGTGGGGAACCCTAAGGGGAGCACCGGGACCACCTCGTATCAATAGACCTAGGATCACTCCCTCCACATGAAACAACCTTCTTGGACTCCATATATACTGCAGTCATATTGTTGTTTATAGACGTTTATGCTTTGCTTGGCTTATTGGATGTGGACTGACCATCTCATACAGCAGCTGCTTAGCAGTCTCTTACTGTGCTGTTAACATTGCTGCAGGATCTTATTGGATATTAATACTACAGAATTGCTGTCTGTTGTTTGTTAATATATATCCTGTATTGCCATATGCATGTGTTACCTGTGTAGTTCATGGTAAAGGGTAGCTATCTGTTTATTGTAGCATAGCCTATCACTGTATCTGTGCATTTTACCAGCACTCACAGTACTCATTTAATATTTTGCTGATCTGATTCCCAGCTTCACTCTATTGCTGGGTCCTTTCAGTAACTTTTAGCCTATCAGGTTGCACTAAGACACCATACATTCTGGGTGTTAATAAGAACGTGCACCAGGCAGCGCCACTACCCCATCTACACTTATACTTTCTTTTCATATCTCCTTTTAGGGGATAGATACAGGGGGGCAGCAGCCTACCATTTTTAGTCCCATTATCAGACTATGAATCCTGCTTGTTTAGAGGTCCACAACTCTGATTCACAAGAATTTTGCAACAAATTATCGGATTATTTCATTAATAAAATTGAAAAAAATCTGTGAAAGTATTCAGCAAAATGGAACCATCATCAACTCCCCCCCAAATCACAAACCTAATACCCACATAAATCCGCCGCAATCACCAAAATTCACGCTAAAACCCATTTCCATCAATGCCACCAAAAACATCATCGGGACTCTGCGCAAAAGCACAGCACCCAATGATATCATACCCACTAAACTGCTGAAAGAAAGTGCCGATATACTGGCACCAGCTATCACGCAGCTCATTAACCAATCATTCAAGGAGGGCATGGTGCCCACCTTGCTGAAACAAGGTACAATAAAACCAATTCTAAAAAAAACTACCCTCGACCCCAAAGACCCAAACAACCGGAGGCCCATAACAGGTTTAAATGTTTTCTCCAAGGTAATGGAGAAAGCAGTTGTACAACAGCTGCAACTGCATTTAGACACCCATAAATTACTCGATCCGTTTCAATCAGGCTTCCGTGCGGGTCACGGAACAGAAACGGCGCTGGTCAAAATATGGGATGACGCTCTAGAGGCCGCAGATGAAGGAGAATCTTGTCTCCTGATACTGCTGGACTTAAGTGCGGCTTTTGACACTGTAGACCACGGACTACTATTGGCTAGGCTAGCTGATGTAGCCGGAAATCGCTGAAGGTGTTTTACCCTGGTTCTCCTCCTTCTTGGAAAACCAATCACAAACAGTGAAACTGGGGTCTTTCACTTCTGAAAAACGTCCGGTATCATGCGGAGTCCCTCAGGGATCTCCCTTGTCGCCGTATTGTTTAATATCTTCGCCCTCTCTTTGAAATCATCAGTAACCAGAAGTTACTTTATCACTCTTATGCAGACGACACACAACTGTATTTCCGCATCTGCAACAAAAAGGATCATTCTCTTGGACTAGAGAAATCCCTTTCTCCAATAGATAACTGGATGACATCCAGTTATCTTAAACTCAACGGTTCAAAAACAGAACTTCTCCTGTTTCACTCTAACCAAAAAAGTCACCCCGTGTCAACATGTACTCCCCCGCCCATTCTGGGAAAACTATCTCCCCTAGTCAAGACTAATTTTCGACACCTACATGACAATGGATGTACAAATAGGGTCAGTAGTCAGCGGATCCCACCATTTGCTGCGCCTACTACGCAGACTCACCCCCTTTATCCCGAAAGAGGACATTGCAGTCGTGGTGGGAACAATCATTAATTCCAGACTTGACTACGCAAATACCCAAATATCAAATCACTTGCCTGCAAGTCGTTCAAAATGCAGCCGCTCGACTAGTGACTGGGAGAAAATCATGGGAGTCAATCTCACCTTCACTGAGATCCCTTCATTGGTTGCCAGTAAAAGACAGAATCACTTTCAAGGCACTCTGCCTAATACATAAGTGTATTCAAGGCAACGCCCCCCAATATCTATGGGAAAAAATAAAAACCCATAACCCCAATTGCATTCTGCGATCCACCAATCAAAACCTACTCCAGATACCCAAAGCCAGATACAAGTCCAAAGGAGATCGAAGATTTGCAGTCCAGGGACCTCGGCTGTGGAATGCACTACCTACCACCATCCGACTGGAGTCGGACCACTTGGCCTTCAGGTGAAATATTAAAACCCATCTCTTCTGAGGTCAAGGGGTTCCTTACCCATGAAACGGATACAGCGCCCAGAGGCGATTTAGTTTGCATGTGTTGCGCTTTACAAGTTTCTCACTCACTCAGGACAGATTGATGCCTGAGAGAGGGATGGGATGAATGGATGGATAGCGGACAGATTGATGCCTGAGAGAGGGATGGAATGTGATGGGATGGATGCATAAGAGTGGGATGTGATGGGATGGAGGGATGGATAGCGGACAGATTGATGTCTGAGAGAGGGATGTGATGGGATGGATGGATTGGGGACAGATTGATGCCTGAGAGAGGGATGGGATGTGATGGGATGGATGGATGGATAGGGGACAGATTGATGCCTGAGAGAGGGATGGGATGGATGGATGGACGTTGGGGGAGGGGCCGATTTGTAGAATAATTACTAGGAGTCACAAACATTATTGCATAAGGAAAAAACATTGACCTAAATTAGATTTTCATTTGTATATTGTTCACATATTGTTTAGTAAACTGTCAGGAAGCTTTTACCTTATTTTAGGATTTGTGAACAGATTTCAACTTGCTTCTGATGGTGAGAGAGAGTGTTTCAGTGTGTTCGTATGGAAGCTGTTCAGAAAGCAAGGGGACGGGGTCCAGGCGGGGCAGTGCAGGAGATGAAACAAAACCTATTCAAATGGAGGAGGTACTATGGTGTTTTAGACACACAATGCTCACACCCTCTTGAAGTCTCTGGTTCACGTAGAGACACATTGCTGTAGTCCATGAGTGCTCAACCTGTGGCCCTCCAGCTGTTGCAGAACTACAAGTCCCATGAGGCATTGCAAGCCGCTGAGTTACAAGTATGACTCCAAAACACAAAGGCCTGATGGGAACTGTAGTTCCACAACACCTGGGGGGGGCACAGGTTAAGCACCCATGCTGTAGTCCATAGGATGGGGGCGAGCACGTCTTGGACCACAGAGAGAAGCTCCCATGAGTTTTTTCATCAGGAAACAGACAACCAGGAAGTGTGGAGATCAGAGAAGGATTACAGCAACTTCAAAGCAAAAACGAACAATGAGGACATGAAACCAGGACTGCAGTAAGGTAGTGCAGTGTCTTACATGCCCGTGTGGCCTACTTTATGTAGGCCGCACTATACATACACTTTGCAAGCTGGTAGAGAAGGGCTCTGACAAGCACAGTGTACCTAGACATTTTAAGGAATGTCATAAACAACTCTCTTCAGGATTGCGTGTTTGGGTTATTGAATCCATCCCCCACAACTTTCCCACTGCTGAACGCTATAAGAGATTGTGCGAGAGAGAGAACTACTGGATATACACTCTAGAAACATTATCGCCAGGAGGCCTCAACGAGGGCATTAAAATATTCTGTTGTGACTATTATCATAGGACTATCTACATGTGTATGTATGTATATTTCATGTAGTGTATTGTATGCATTTTATGGTATTTTTTATATATTTTGTTTCTTATATTTTCTTTATATACTTACATGCATATATGTATCATCTTGATCATGTTTACCCACCTTCTATCATTTCTGATCTTTTGCCCAAGTTATCTGGTACATGTCTATTAGTATACATGTGTACTTCACGGGTAGATGTGTGCATGTATTATTTGTATCTTTTGGCACACACTTCTGTTGTAATCATCTCATATGAGCCCATCTTCATGTGCAGCCCTGTTCACCTTTTCTCCTCCCCCCTTCTCCTTTTTCCCCTTTCCAACCCACCTCCCCCTCACCACCTTCTTTCACCTATTCCCCACCCCTTCCCTTCTAATCTAACCATTTAAATAACCACATTTAAATAACCCCAATAATCTATTTGAATAATTAATAATGGATCCTTAATGTATATATTTGTTTGTCCTTAAAGCGGAGTTCCGCCCAAAAGTGGAACTTCCACTTAATCCACTCAAACGAAAGAGAGTAAAAGGAGAAGGTATTTTCAATTTAAGCGGAACCCCACTCACACAAGAAGAAATTGGCATCCTCGACAAAGGTCTTAAATACGTGCCAACAAAGAACCTTGATCAATTTCAGACATACATAGGAATACAAAAGTATGTCAGAAGTTTAAACATTAAAAAATATATAGCCAGTAATCCGATTAAAACTCCTTTGCTCCCAACAAATGGAGAAACTGTTCACAGCACCCTGAGAAACAAGTCCGTTTTTAACCCCCCGGTCAAGAACAACAAACATATAGATGTTTTTAAAAAAAAGGTCATAATTACAGATCTTAAATCTTTGGAAATTAAGAAGAAAGAGGAACCTAAGTTATGAAATGTGGCATCAAAAAACTCACCAAAAAGGAAGGATATTGTCATTCGCCCCACAGACAAGGGAGGGGGTATTTTGTTTTATCGAAAAAATGACATGATGGTGAACCTTTTGAGTGATGGAAATACTTACAATAAGCTGCCTAGTAACCCCATTTTTAAATGCAGAAAAGAACTTGAGCTGGTTGTACATCTAGGACTAAAGAGGAATATTTTAAACAAAAAGGAAGCTAAATTTGTAATCCCAGAATCCTGTAGGACACCCATTATGTATTCACTACCAAAACTACATAAAGACAAGGAAAACCCCCCTCCAAGACGTATAGTGAACAGAATAGGATTCCCTGACTGCAAGAATGGGTGCATATATAGACAACTACTTGCAGCCAGCCGTGAAAAATACAAAAGCCTACCTATGGGATACAAAACAGGTATTACAGAGACATCAAGACACCAAGTGTTGCAGGTCTTTTTATGTCAAAATGGGAAGATGAAGCAGTGTTTACAAACAAACCAACAGAGCTAGTGATTTACAAAAGATACATAGACAATATCTTCATTCTCTGGAAAGGAGAAGAAGAAAGTCTGGTGCAATTCCTCCAAAAATTCAATCAAAATAATTGTAATATTACATTAACTTGGGATATCAGCAAAAACAATGTAACCTTCTTAGATTTAGAAATAATACAAGAAAATAATACATTAAGCATTAAAACGCACTTTAAACATGTCGACAAAAAGAGCTATTTGCAGATAGAAAGCTGTCACCATCAAAATTGGCTCTGTAACATTCCTAAGGGGCAGCTGATGCGACTACGAACAAATTGTAGCAAAATAGATAATTTTCTCTCTCAAGCCAACAAAATAGGCCATAGATAAATGTTACAACAGTGAACTCATAAAAGAAAACATCCAAGAAGTAGAAAAAATGGACCGCCTGGAACTAATCAAAGACAAAGAAAAATCTACCGCCAATTGGAATACAGCACCCATCATCTTGGATTATAATGCTTAACACAAAAAAGTCAAAAACATTATCAAAAAACATTGGCATATTCTCCTAGCAGACACACATCTGAAATCCATTTTCCCCCCAGTACCAAAATTCATATACAAACGAGCACCAACACTAAGACAAAATAGTCAAAAGTGTACCTGACCCACCCAAAACTGGCCTCTCTTTTTTCACTGGAAAAGGCTTCTATCCATGTAAATGTTTTGCCTGTGCCAGGACTAAAAAAACAGCAGAAAAGAAGTTTAAATTGACATCCACCAGCACAGGGAACACATATGAGGTCAAAGACTTAATTTGTTGTAATACAGAAGGGGCAGTCTATGCCCTTGAATGCAGCTGCGGCCTACAGTACATTGGACTTACAAAGCGACCCTTAAGAGTAAGAATCAAGGAACATGTACAAAATATCATCAAGGGCTACGATAAGCACAGCGTTTCTAAACACTTTGCCACACACCATAAACAAGACCCCACAGATCTAAAGTTTTGGGGCATTGAACCATACAAAAAACATTAGCGAGCGGGACATAAAGTCAGAACCCTCAGCCAGTTAGAATCTTAATGGATTTTTATTCTTGACACTTTCACCCCCCCCCCCCCCGAGGCCTGAACCTAGAATTTGATTTAAACTGTTTCATCAGCGATTTCTGACCTTATTCATTTTTTTTGGATTCCGTATTTTCAATGTTTTTTTTAGGGATTTTCAATTTAGGCAGTTCCCACCAGACCTTCCCCTTTTATATTTTATTTTATCATTGGTTCGGTCTATATCATATTTTATTATAAATTGGTCTACATATGACGTAATAGAACATGCTCGAGTGTCCGTTTGCTCGATTACCGTGTCCCCATTTACAATAATCTCTGTAATCGAACATGTAAATATACTAAAATCTATTTGCACCATCCACCACTTCACTTTAATATATATGAAACACTCAAATCGATCAGACTTTACTAGTTTGTCTCCCTTGTACACAACAAAAATGGCCACGGTTGTAGCCCAAATAACAAACCTCAAGAAAATAGCTGCTCCCATGCCTCAACAGGAGGTCTCCAGGAAAATGGCCGTTCACCTCACATGTCACACACACACTATATAAACACTTCCGCACACCGTATCCCTATCCCGTTGAAGTCACGTGAGAGTGATGTAACGCGTAGGACACAGACAGACATATACGGACACCGGAATTGATGCAATAAGATCCCTAGTTCGTTGCTCGTTTCATGCAATGTACTTTTATTTAATCCTAAATGTATTTTTTACATAATAAATTATGAATACTTATGAATACTTTTAAAACCAAACTTATACACCAAGAGGCTCTGTATTTTCTCATGTCTCCATCTATACTCGGCTCTCCGAGCAGCCCTCCATCTCTCATCTGCATAACACTGGGAACGCTTGAGAAGGAAGGAACCCCCTCCCCCATCTTGAATGACCTATCATTCCACCATACCCTGTAATGCTGCTTACCTTACAGCAGTAAGGTAAGAAGGTAGTACACCTACGGTTGTTACTCACACCAAAGAGCCACCTATCACGGAAGTCACAGTGCCAGCTGTTACTGTTACAGAGCACCTGTATACTGCACTTTGCACCTTGGATCCAGAGGAATTCCATTTCCCCTTCTGAGATTCGCTAGCACTCAGCACTTTTTTCTACACTTATAATGGACTTTATTTCCATTTATCATATAATTTTAACACTTGTTGTTTCTTATATAATTTGAACACTCATTGTTTTAATATCGTTGCTCCACTTGAAGTCACTTGATTACAGCACAATAGCACTTTATTTGTTAATATTAATATTTATACCCTCTGCATATTGTTATTTTACATAGGTTTATATGGTATTTTGTGTGGGAGCGCAACACCATTGTTTGATTTTCTTTTGATGCCTTTGTGGGTAGTGTTTGACCCTCACGGTGTTTGCGGCACCCTCTAGCATTTTTTTTAGTATCTGTCCATAGTAGCGCAGGAATACTCTACATACACATTTAATCCACTCCTCAACCCCTTACATGCCACATTTGACATGTCATTTTTTTGGGGGGGGAGTGGGACTTCCGTCCCACTTCCTCCTTCCGCCCAGGGACCACTTAGGCGATATGTCATATCGCCTTTTGGTGGCCCCTACCTGTAGGCGATCACCTGGGACGATCCTGCATGAGGCCATAATTGGTCGGGACTTCCCTACGTTTTGGCAACTGTGGGATCGTCCCGACCCAGTCGTAGTACCTGACTCAGTCACAGAGTCAGAACTCCTGGCAACTACTGACATTGTGGGTTCAGAGGACTCCTGTCAGGGCTCTCCGGGTTATCCTTTCTCAGTTATGGCAGGAGAGTTGGAGGAGCCTGAGCAAGTCCCCACAACCAGTAGAGCTGCACAGCCGTCTGCTGAATCTGAGCCTACGTTGGAGTTTGCTGACCTTTGTAACGGTCACCACCGTTTACGACCTTCCATCCACGACAACAGCTCATCTGACACACAGACAGACCAGCAGGCATCCCAATTTCCCAGAATCAAGACGAGACACGCAGCTCTGTACTTGTTCCAAATGTAATACTACTTTAATGGTTTCTTCTCAGTCTTATATACAGTACCAGGCATTAAAGCAACAATGAGATCTCCACCCCCCTAATCACACACTAAGGCTAATTACTAAACATTCCTTAATTAATAAAAACAAAACACCTTCACCCACTCCGTCTCCGCAAGTACATTCCACACATAAACAGTATACATAATGAGAGGGTCTAGGAGCCACCCTGACTCTTAGTTTCAATGCACAAAAGCAGTCTTTGTTAGCATCTCAACAGCCTCACACAATGGAAGGCCTTTCAAGAGCTAGCCTCATTTACAACTCACTAGGCTATCTAGAGAGATGAGTCACTATTGACTGGTTTGGCCCACATCTTGCAATCTCTCAAGATCCTGCAATATGTCAAAAGCCTGCAATACGAACTGTCAGTGATGTCAAATCTCATGTAATACATGAATTATGATTCACTTGCCACTCCATGCCCAAAGGGCACAGAGTGGACTCAGACCCAAGAGTTATCAGTGACGCTGACACAGGAGTATCCTCCATCCTCACAAAGTCTTTGGGTGTCATGGGTCATTCCGTTACAACCTTAATGTGCACAAGGAACATTTTGGTACTGAGCAGAGAAAAGACCCTACCATTGCCAGGGCCTGGGAAAATGTAATGGTGATTAATGATGTACCTGTCGAACCAGGGGACAGGCCCTGTTTTCCTTATTTCAGCAGCAATGAGGATATTGCGTATGTAAAAAGAATGATGAAGTTATTGAATAGTTGGTGGTCCCTAAGCCTTCCAGAGGGGTGGTGTTGGAACTTGCCCATAGGCACTTGCTAGGAGGCCATTTAGGAGTTGAGAAAACCACTGAAAGGGTGTTGCACAGATTTTACTGGCCCGGGACACAGAAAGATATTGAAAATTGTCAATCTTGTCCTGTGTGTCAAAATTCAGCCCCACTATCCCGCTTCCGAAGTCCGTTAGTGCCCTTGCCCATTATTGAAGGTACCCTTTGAAAGTATCGCCATGGACCTTGTGGGTCCACTCCCCAAGTCTGCCCGGGGTCATCAGCATATCCTTGTAATCATGGATTATGCTATCCGTTACCTCGAGGCAGTTCCCTTACACACCATGTCTGCTTAAAACATTGCCAAATAGCTGTTTATGGTGTTCAGTCGGGTTGGCATTCCTAAAAAAAAATCCTTACAGACCAGGGCTCCCTGTTTATGTCACAAATAACTAGGGAACTGTGCAAGTTATTTAAGGTGACACAGTTACGAACCTCAGTGTACCATCCTCAAACAGATGGCTTGGTGGAACGTTTCAATAAGACGTTAAAGGGCATGTTTAAAAAAGGTTGTTGACAAAAATGGGAAAAACTGGGACTTCCTGATACCATACTTGATGTTTGCCATCAGGGAGGTTCCCCAGTCCTCTACAGGGTACTCTCCATTTGAGTTGCTTTATGGCAGACACCCTCTGGGACTCGTAGACATAGCCAAGGAAACTTGGGAGGGGCAGCAGACACCCCACAAAAGTGTAATTAAGCATATCGCTCAAATGCAGGACAGGATTGCAGCAGTCATGCCGGTGGTGAAAGAACACGTACTGCAGGCCCAAGCAGCCCAACAGAGAATATACAACAGGGGAGCCCAACTCCATGTTTTCTCACCTGGCGACAGGGTCCTTGTGTTAATTCCCACTGTTGAGAGCAAGTTCCTGGCTAAATGGCAGGGTTCCTTTGAAGTAATTGAAAGAGTTGGGGAGGTCAATTACAAGGTGTATCAACCAGGTAAAAGGAAGCCTTAACAGATTTACCACATAAACCTGTTAAAGCCCTGGAAGGATAAACTGGCATTAACTGTGTGGTCCCTCCCGGTAACACTTAAGGGTACTGAATACTCTCTGATCCCTGAGGTCACAATTCCAGACACTCTGTCATATTCCCCAAAACAGGAAGCTAGAGAGTTCCTGATAAGGAATAGAGAGAAATTTTCAGAGTTGCCTGGCACGACTTCAGCAGTTCAGCATGATATTGTTACTGAACCTGGGGTCTGTGTCAAGCTCAAACCGTACCAAATTCCTGAAGCGAGGAGAAAGGACATCAGTGATAACGTTAAAAGAATGTTAGAGCTAGATGTCATTGAGGAATCCAATAGTTACTGGTCTAGCCCCATCGTGTTAGTCACAAAACTATGCAGCAGCCTATCTAGTTGACATAGTGGTACATAGCACTGACTGGGAGTCTCACTTGACCCGTGTCCAGGCTGTCTCTGATTCCCTCTTCAAAGAAGGGTTTACGGCAAATCCCCAAAAATGTGCCATTTGTCTAGAGGAAGCCAAGTATTATAATTTTGTATAGAATGAATTTGAATTCAATTAGAACATTTGAATTGAATAGAAAATAATAGACAAGAATAGCATAAAAAAAACAATAGATCAGAACAGAAAAAAAAATTATAAAATATTTTTTCTGTTCAAAACTATTTTTCTATGCTATTATTTTCTATTCTATTCTAATATTTTCTATTTGAATTCAAATTCATTCTATACGAAATTCGAATTTTGGAAAATGGTTATCTATCTATCTATCTATCTATCTATCTATCTATCTATAAATAACATTACATTACATAACCATTTCCAAAATTCAAATTTTGTATAGAATGAATTTGAATAGAAAAGATTAGAAATTAGAATTGAAAATAATAGAATAAAATATTATTTCATTCTATTCCAATCCCTAAGTCCTAGCCTTATACTTCAAGGGGAAACCCCAACCCTAACCATCACCCTCTAAAAAATATAATATAATATATCTATTTATCTATCAATATATCATATTTGTTATAGGGTTAGGGTTGGGGTTTCTCCTTGAAGAATAAGGCTAGGACTCAGGGATTGGATTGTTTTTTCTACTCTATTTGAATTCAAATTCATGCTATAAGAAATTAGAATTTCGGAAGATGGTTATATTTTCTATTTTATTCTATTCTGTTGTTTTTCTATTCTATTATTTTCTATTCTGTTCTATTCAGTTTTTTTCCTATTCTATTCTTTTCTATTTCATTTTTGTATTTCCTATTCAAATTCATTCTATTTGAAAATTGAATTTCAGATGATGGTTATATATTTGTTTCTATTGTATTCTATTTTATTCTATTGTTTTTCTATTCTATTCTCTTATTTTCTATTCTATTATCTTTTCTATTCCAATTAAAATGTATTAATTTCAAAATTTGAATTCATACTATTCGAATTTAGAATTTATTCTATTCAAATTTCAGAAGATGGTTGTATATTCTTTCTATTCTGTTCTTATCTTTTCTATTTGAATTTGAAATTTTGAAAGATGGTTATATACATCTGTGACATCAACTTGCTGTGCACCAGTGCAAAAAAAAAACCCACACATCTTATTTCATTTATATTTATCGCAACAAGGAAGTTGTCAGCATGTCTGATCGAAGAATTCATAATTTTTTTTTTTTAGTACAATAGTTTTTATTGAAAATTTTTCAAAGTACAAAGGGTAGAAAGTACAGTAGACAAACATTCACACGTATTCCTGAGGAACATCAAGGGAAATCACATACATTGATAACTCCAGAAATAAACAGAGCAAATCGGAAATAAACATATGGGTACGGACAAGGCAACCATAATGAAAACAACATTTTGAGGCAGGGGAGGGATGCATTGTCTTTGCCATCTGTCATACTCTGGACAGTACATAGAGGAGTACCATGGGGGGGAATCAAGTGGAGTGAATAAGATCAGGGAAGAGAGGGAGAGCAGGGGAAGGACGGGAGGGGGGGGGGGGAGAGGTGGGATAAAGATGGAAAGGGGGGGGGGGTTGGGGATGAGATGGATACCTGAGTGGTCATCATCATAAACTTTTACATAGGTATTTGTTTAGGGCATATCAAAAGGAACATAATATAGGAAGACATTTCAAATCCACCGCTTCATCGCACGCTGAACCAGTCAGTCCAGGGCTTCCACTGAGTATCAAACTTCGCTCTCCTACCTTCCAGACTTGCTAGCAGGGACTCGAAGATATAGTTGTTTCTGGTAAGTTCTAGGACCTCAGATACGTTTGGTACCTTGTTTGATTTCCAATTCCTAGTCAGTAACAGCCTGGCCGCCAGCAGGATGTGAGTGACTACAACTCGAAAAACTGGGGGGAATCCTTCGATTCCCAAGTTCAGTACTGCCAGTTCCGGGCAAGGGGGTGTGAGTATACCCGTTATGCGTGAGATACATCGAAAGACCCCCCTCCAGTAACTCGTGAGGTTTCTACAGAGCCAAAAGACATGGAAGATGATGCCAACCTCTCCACAACCTCTCCAGCACATTGGGGAGGCCGAGGAATAAAATTGGGCTAAACGATATGGTGTTAGGTACCACCTCAGGGCTATCTTTTGGGACAACTCCCAATGGTTAATGCATCTGGAGGCTTTGTATATAAGTTTAAATGAATACTTCCATTGAGTCGGAGAAAACGTTTTGCCCAAATCGGTTTCCCATTTACTGAACGGGGGAGTCTTTTTAAAGAGAAGTTTATCCTGGAACAGGTTGTAGAAAAGGGAGACTCCTTTAGGTGGAAGGGTTGCATTAGTGTAGAACTGCCATACAGCGCTGTGGATCAGTACATTATGAGGTTGAAGTGACTTAAGAAAATGGGACGCTTGCGAGTGCCTAAAACTGTCCAACCCCGTCAGGCCAAACCTCGCGGCTAGCTCGACAAACGGTCTGAGCACCCCCCGGCAATATAGGTCCTCAACTCTGTTGATGCCTTTAGCGGCCCAGCTGGAGAAAGAGGAATACGGCACTGCTGCCGACAAGGTGTCAATCGGAATTGGCATAGAGACTGTACTAGGGGACGTGTATGCTAAGGCACAGAGATCTCTCCAGGCTAATATGGTGGCCTGGATAGTCAACGGTAGTTGGCGCAACGGGAGAGGGCTCCAATGGTCAAGTATCAGAGCACTGTAGAGGTCTTTGGTCGGACTAAGAGCTTTTTCTATATCACACCAGAGAATGTCAGGGGTCGGAGAGATCCATCGTCTAACCTGGGTAAGTATAGCCGCTCGGTGGTAATCTTTGATGTCGATCATGCCCATGACCCCTATTGATCTATGTGTGATCAACAGAGACCTTGCGCATCTCGGCCGTTTGGTGCCCCATAAGTAGCGATTAAGGATACCGTTTAGGGACCTGAGGTGACTGGATTTCAGAGGGATGGGTAGCGTACGGAAAATGTACAAGATTTGGGGGAGGAGCAACATTTTGAAGGAGGCCAAACGTCCCGACCACGTCAGTTCGACCCTGGCTAGGCGTGCGGCCTCTTTAGTAATTTTGTCTATCAGGGGAATGTAATTAGCATCCGCTAGCTTCGCTGGGTCAGTTGTGACTTGTATCCCCAGGTACTGTATGCTGGAAGCGGCCCAAGAATATGGGAAGGAAGTTTGCAAGTGGGATTGAAGGGAGGGGGATAAGTTGAGGCCTAGAATAAAGGACTTGGTGTAGTTGATCTTATAATAGGATATGTTACTGAATTCTGCGAGGACTTTATGTGCATGTGGTAGGGAACAAGTCGGTGAGGTTAGGAAAAGAATAATATCGTCTGCAAATAAACGGATATTATGTGCTCGGCCCGCCACTAAGAAACCCGGGATACTCGCATGGGCTCTAATTTTTTCCGCAAGGGGTTCTACGAGTAGGTTAAATATGGAGGGGGACAGGGGGCACCCTTGCCTGGTGCCATTAGTTATGGTAAAAGCCGAGGAGAGCATACCTGAGGTATAAACTTGTGCACAAGGGGAGGAATACAGCGCAAGAATTGCCGACAGGATGGGGCCGGAGAACCCAAATTTCTCCAGTACCTGGGTCATATATGCCCAGTGTACCCTGTCGAACGCCTTCTCCGCATCCAGGGAGAGGAGCAGAGAAGGCGTTCGAGAGGCCCCGGCATGATGGACCAAGTCTATCACCCTTCTGGTCGCATCTGAGGACTGCCTACCTGAGGTAAACCCCGTCTGATCCGGATTGATCAGCGAGGGGAGGAGCGGGAGCAGTCTGGATGCCAGGATCTTGGCATACAGTTTGACATCGGTGTTGAGCAAGGAGATGGGTCGGAAATTAGCAGGTGTAGTAGGTGCCTTCCCCGGCTTAGGAATAGTGACAATAAAAGCATTAAGCATTTCGCTTGGGAAGGAAGCAGAGAGCATTGCTTCAGAGAACATCTTGTTCAGTTCTGGAGCTAGAAGGGAATCAAAGGCCTTATATTAACAATTAGGGAGCCCGTCCGGGCCCGGGGACTTCCCCAGAGGGAGGGACTTGATAGCTCGTTTGATCTCAAGTTCCGAAATTCGGCGCGTTAAGGGAATCAAGTTGGGCACGCGACAAGGTAGGCAGCGCCAAGTCAGCTAGGAAGGAGTGAATTGTCTCCTCTACAGGTTGAGGTGTAGAGGGGTCCTCTCGGAGGTTGTAGAGGGAGGAGTAAAACTCTGCGAACGAGTTCGCTATATCCTGAGGGTTGTAAATTTTGCTGCCGTCTGACTGCTTGACAAGGAAAGGGATAGTGGTTTTCACCCTTTGACTTTTCAGCCGTTGAGCTAGAAATTTGCCTGCCCGGTTACCCGACGCATAGTGGGACAATTTCAGAGATTGGACATGTTTATCGTAGCGTTCAAGTAGCAATTTCCTGAGATCACAGCTTTTTTTTTTTCCTTTCTGCTAATTAAGGGGAGTGTTTAATTGTTAACAGGTGAGTATATAAGTGTCTGTAAAAACTCCATAAGAGCTGGCTCCTTGCTAAGATCTGGTGTGGAATTTCTGATCAGAAGTGGAATTTTTGATTACAAGTGGAGAGTTAAAAACCAGGAGTTTAAAACAAGAGTTAAGACAGGAGTCTTCTAAAACTGTAAGTATTATCTTAATCTTCATACAAGTAATTATATTGTAACTGGGAAATGAGTGCTAGCAGGGTTGAAGGTTTTGCTCAGTGCACAGTGTGTCACATGTATGCAAAATTGGTGCAACAGCTCCAAGATGGATACCGCTGTGACAGATGTGAGCAGGTTGCCCTTCTGGAAGCTCGTATTAGAGATCTGGAGGAGCAAGTTGCAACACTGGGTAGAAATGACAACCTTGAAAGGGGTCCTCTGCTCGTTGAGCAAGTGGTCAGTAAGGTTGATGTGGAGGGTGGAGGGGAAAGTCAGGATTATCAGATAGGGAGATGGGTTAATGCAGTTAGAGGGAGTGGAAGGGGCGTGAAGAAAGGGAAGGCCAGTCCTGTATTTGTGCATCAAAACAAATTTGCCAAGTTGGGTGATGATGTGGAGGTGGCAAACACAGAGGTGGCAGCCCTAGATGTTACTGCTACCCCTAACAGCCGGGAGAGCAACCCATCTAGTAGAGGTGGGGAGGGGAGTGCAGGTAGGCCTAGACAGTTGGTGGTAATAGGGGATTCTATAATCAGAAGGACTGATAGAATAATTTGTCGCCAGGATCGCTTCAACCGAATGGTTTGCTGTCTCCCTGGTGCCAGGGTTCGGCATGTGGTGGACCGGGTGGATAAATTACTGGGAGGGGCTGGGCATGACCCAGCTGTCTTGGTCCACGTTGGAACCAATGACAGTATACATGGAAGGTGGAGGCTCCTTAAGAATCAATTTAAAGAACTAGGCTGCAAGATGAAGGGAAGGACCTCCAAGGTGATATTCTCTGAAATATTGCCTGTGCCATGCGCAACACAGGAAAGGCAGGGGGAGATTAGAGAGCTGAATGCATGGCTAAAGACCTGGTGTAGGAAGGAGGGATTTGGGTTTCTAGAGCACTGGGCTGACTTTTCATTGGGGTGCAGCCTATATGCTAAAGACGGTTTGCACTTGAATGGAAGGGGGTCTGCTGTGCTGGGGGAGAGGTTTATGGGAATGCTGGAGGAGTATTTAAACTAGGATTGAGGGGGGAGGGTGAATTAGAATTACATCGAGCAGACAGGTCAGTTAGTGGTCAGACATTAATGGAGAGTGGAATGGGGATAGATGGGGGGAGGGTTATGGCAGGTGACAAGAAAGTTCCCATGTTGCAAACAGCCATTGGAAATAATAGTGCCATTTGTACTACTATAAATTATATGAAAAACACCAGAGAAAAATGTAACAATACATTTAAGTGTTTGTTCACCAATGCCAGAAGTCTGCCAAGCAAAACAGGTGAGCTGGAAGCTCTGATGCATGAGGAGAGCTATGATGTAATCGGTATTGCTGAAACTTGGCTTCAATCCTCACATGACTGGGCTATTAATATTCCTGGCTATGCTCTCTTTCGGAAAGACAGGGTAAAAAGGAAAGGTGGAGGGGTCTGTCTCTATGTGAGAAGTGACCTCAAAGCAAGCGTGAAAGAGAACCTGGTTGATGGAGAGTGTGATGAGGCTGAAGCATTATGGGTGGAACTGCATACAGATGTGCGTAGTTCAAAATTAATCATTGGAGTTTGTTATAAACCACCCAATGTTAATGAGGAGGTGGAGACTCAGCTCCTTGCACAGATGGAAAGGGCTGCAAGGTCTGGGACGGTGATAATAATGGGGGATTTTAACTACCCAGAAATTGACTGGATTAATGGCACTTCTGGGACAGTTAAAGGACAAAAATTTAAAAACCTATTGCAGGACAATTTTATGGTGCAGTTTATTGAGGCCCCAACTAGGAATGATGCCCTGTTGGACCTGATAATTTCAAACCATGCAGAGCTTATTACTAATGTTCAGATAAAGGAACACCTGGGTAGCAGTGATCATAACATGATTTCATTTAATGTTAACTATAAGCAAGAAATACATACAGGAAATATTAAAACACTAAATTTTAAGAGAGCAAATTTTCCAAGGATGAGGGCTGCTCTCCAGGACTTGGACTGGGAGGGACTATTGGCACAGATGAACACAGAACAGAAATGGGAATTCTTCAAAAAGACTGTGTGGAACCTCACTGCAAAGTATGTTCCCATGGGCAATAAGTTTAAAAGGCTAAAAATAAAACCTATGTGGCTCACGGTCAAAGTTAAAAAAGCTATAAACAATAAGAAAGTAGCTTTTAAAAAATATAAAAATGAAGGAACACTAGTGTTGTTTAAATGTTACAAAGAATATAACAGGATATGCAAAAAGGAAATCAAGGATGCAAAAATTCAAAACGAACGACAGATTGCAAAAGATAGTAGGACAAACCCCAAAAAATTCTTTAAATATATTAATAGTAAAAAGGTGAAGTCTGAGCATGTAGGCCCCTTACAAAATAATCTAGAGTGGGTGACTGGGGACAAAGAGAAGGCAAATTTACTAAATGTTTTCTTCAGCTCTGTGTATACAATGGAGCATGGGGGAGCTCATGTCCAAAATGGGGGTGGGAGTGACACAGCCCCAAATCCACAATGGCTCAAAAGTGATATGGTCCAGAAATATTTAGACAGAATAAAGGTGGATAAAGCACCTGGACCTGATGGCATCCATCCACGGATCCTAGGTGAGTTGAGCTCTGTCATTTCAAAGCCACTGTATCTAATATTTAGGGACTCATTAAAGACAGGAATAGTACCACTGGATTGGCGCAGGGCCAATGTGGTGCCCATATTTAAAAAGGGAACAAAGTCTTTACCAAGTAACTATAGACCTGTTAGTTTAACTTCTATAGTTGGGAAGATACTGGAACGTTTAATAAAAGACCACATGGATGAGTTCTTGCAGGAAAAAAACTATTTAAGCAGCAGACAACATGGATTCATGAAAGACAGAAGTTGTCAGACAAACCTGATTTCCTTTTATGAAGAGGTAAGTAAAACCCTGGACAGAGGCGTGGCTGTGGACGTGATATATTTGGATTTTGCAAAAGCGTTCGATACAGTTCCGCACACACGGCTCATGTGTAAGGTAAGGTCTACAGGATTGGATATATCAGTTTGTAAATGGATAGAAAACTGGCTGAAAGACAGAATTCAGAGAGTTGTGGTTAATGATTCTTACTCTGAATGGTCCAATGTTATGAGTGGTGTACCCCAAGGTTCAGTGCTGGGACCCTTACTTTTCAATATATTTATAAATGATATTGGGTTTGAGATCAAAAGTAACATTTCTGTCTTTGCAGATGACACCAAGCTATGCAGTGGAATAACGTCCTTACAGGATGTCTCCAATTTACAAGCCGACCTCAATGCTCTGTCTGATTGGGCGACTAAGTGGCAGATGAGGTTTAATGTAGATAAATGTAAAGTTATGCACTTGGGGGCTAAGAATATGCATGCATCATACATACTAGGGGGAGTACAACTGGGGGGGTCTGTAGTGGAGAAGGATCTGGGGGTTTTAGTTGATCATAAGCTCAATAATGGCATGCAATGCCAAGCTGCGGTTTCCAAAGCGAGCAAAGTCCTTTCTTGTATTAAGAGAGGTATGGACTCCAGAGACAGAGATATAATTTTGCCCCTGTACAAATCATTAGTAAGACCTCATCTGGAATATGCAGTTCAGTTTTGGGCACCAGTTCTCCAAAAGGATATAGGAGAACTGGAGAAAGTGCAGAGAAGAGCAACCAAACTGATAAGAGGCATGGAGGAGCTCAGCTATGAGGAAAGATTAGAGGAACTAAATTTATTCACTCTTGAGAAGAGGAGAATAAGGGGGGATATGATCAACATGTACAAATATATAAGAGGTCCATACAGTGAACTTGGTGTTGAGTTATTCACTTTACGGTCATCACTGAGGACAAGGGGGCACTCTTTACGTCTAGAGGAAAAGAGATTTCACCTCCAAATACGGAAAGGTTTTTTCACAGTAAGAGCTGTGAAAATGTGGAACAGACTCCCTCCAGAGGTGGTTCTGGCCAGCTCAGTAGATTGCTTTAAGAAAGGTCTGGATTCTTTCCTAAATGTACAGAATATAACTGAGTACTAAGATTTGTAGGTATAGTTGATCCAGGGTAAATCCGATTGCCTCTCGGGGGATCAGGAAGGAATTTTTTCCCCTGCTGTAGCAAATTGGATCATGCTCCGCTGGGGTTTTTTGCCTTCCTCTGGATCAACTGTGGGTATGGAGTTGGGTGTATAGGATTTTACTGTGTTTTTTTATTTTTTGTTTTTTGTGGTTGAACTGGATGGACTTGTGTCTTTTTTCAACCTGACTAACTATGTAACTATGTAACTATGTAACTATGTAAGATCAGCACGAGCACTGTGTAGCTTAGTAGCCGTCGCGACATCAGGAATTTGCTTGTTCTGAGATTCTAAGGAAACGATTTCAGCAAGTATGGAGTCTAGTTTTTGTGCTCTCTGCTTCCTGACCCGTGCACTAAGTTGTATCACAATACCTCTAATGTAGGCCTTATGGGCACACCAGACAGAAAATGGGTTAGTAACAGAACCAGCATTCACATTGAAAAATTCTCTTAGATGTGAGGACAAATAAGCAACGTGAGAGGGTTGTTGAAGTAAATAAGAGTCCGCCCTCCAAATGAAGGGTGAGGATACTGGGGCCCCCCCCGTCCTCCACCACCGACACCGGAGCGTGGTCTGACCACGTGATGTCGTGGATGGCGGACGAAGACACCCTCTGAAGTAAAAACTTATCCACCAAAATCAAGTCAATACGTGAATAGGAGTTATGTCTGGAGGAGTGAAAGGAGTAGTCTCTTTCGCTTGCGTGTTGGCACCTCCAGACATCAAACAAACCCTCAGCATGGATTAATGCGCCTAGTGCAGGTTGGTGGCGTTTAGATTGGGAAGTGGAGTCCAACTCAAAGTCAATCGTCAGATTGTAGTCTCCGCACACAATCAAGGCTCCTTTTCTAATTTTATTGATTCTGCAAAAAAGTTTCCTCAGAAAGCGGAGTTGATGGGTGTTGGGTGCGTACAGATTGACCAGGGTATATAATTTGTTGTTGAAGGTTCCGACCAGAACCAGGAATCTCCCATCAGGGTCAATCAAAGAGTCTTGTAGAGAGAAATTCACAGAGTCTCTGATGGCAATGGCAACTCCTTTCTGCTTTTTTGAGGCAGATGCTAGAAAGATATGGGGGAACTTAACGTGGTGGAAGGGAGGTGCACCGGATGCCTTCAGGTGGGTTTCCTGAAGACATAGGACATCTGAGCGCAGTTTTTTTGAGCCTCCCTCCATACAGAAGCTCTTTTAACTGGGTGGTTCAGACCCCGGACATTAAAGGATGTAATTGACAGGGCCATGAGTGTGTGTGTGAAAAGAATGATAACAGTACCTTGCGGTGATGTATCCGGATTTCCAGACCGGCTGGTTGCAGGCGGCGAGAGCATACGGGGAGCAGGATGTCCTCAATGAGGGAGTTTTGGCATCCATCTCAGTGGAAGGGGAAAAAGATAAAAAAGGCTTAAGAACCAAAAGCAAGGGGGTTATAACAAAAACACAAGGTAGCACGAGTAAAAAGGAAGATCCCATCCGGGATCTGGATGCAGAGTAGCTGCACATATTGCAAGGAGGGGAAGTTCGTGGAGAAACAGAACTCCAATAGAGTCAGGGAATGATATGAAAATAACAATAAACAGAATTTCCGAGGCAGAGGGGTTTCATGTTTTCTTCTTATTGCTACGTTTACGTGTCACCAGTGACCATTCGTCGTGGGCTGGGATCCTGGGTGCAGATGTGGACGTTGTATCCCCAGGGGAATGCTCAGGCAATATGTCCCATTTGCGTAGGAGGGCGAGTCCTCCTTCCAGGGACATGATGACGCTGGAGGTGCCGTCTTTGGTTATGATGAGTTTGGGCGGCTGACCCCACTTGTAGACGATGTTATGGTTGCGGAGCGCTTTCGTGACAGGCAGAAGGGATCTGCGTCTCTGCATGGTGTGCTGGGAAAGGTCCGCATACACTTGTAGGTTAGCATAGCGATCAGACGACTGGGGGGTTTTGCGGAAGGCCAGCATGAATTGATCTTTGATATGATAGAAGTGTACCCGCATCAGTACATCTCTGGGTATATTGTCAGGAAGGTGCGCGGGTTTGGGCAGGCGGTGTATTCGGTCTACCACCAGTTCTGATTCAGGAACAGAGGGCAGGAGTGACCCCATAAGCTCACGGGCATACTGTTGAAGTTGGGCAGGCATGACAGTCTCAGGGACACCCCTCAGTTTGACATTATTCCTTCGAGATCTGTCCTCGAGGTCTGCGACCTTTGCCCTGAGCCATGCAACCTCATCTCCTTGATCATTATGAGAGTCTACTAGGGAATTATATGAGGAGGCATATTCTCCCATTTTCTGCTCCATGTGATCCACCCTGCCACCCAGCTCCCCTATTTCCGTCTTGAAGCCCCTCATGCATTCCATCATGTCTGCATGGAGAGATGTGCGCAGGGAGACCAGCATATCTTTTAATGTGGTGTCTGATACAGGCATATTGGAGGTAGGGAAGGTGTTAATGGGGGCTGAGAATTCACGAGTGTCCTCCATAGAACCCTGCAAGGCACTGACCTGAGAGTCACCTGTTGCGGCCGACAGCCGTGGCTTGGATTTTACAGGGCTGCAGGAGAGTGGAGTGGAGGCCCCCGGGGAGCAACGCTGAGTCCCCTCTTTCGATCCCGGACTCAGCGTTGATGTGGAAGATCCGCCGGCGGAGGCCGGAGAGATGCGGCCGGCGCCATCTTGGGACACGCTGCTAGGCCTGGGGGAGAAGAAATCCTCCAGTTTTGCCGGCTGAGCGGCGTTTTTTCTCTTTTTGGTCATCCCCGAGGAACGAGCGGGTCAGCGGGTGCTCTTTCGGGTGCTTCAGTACACCCCACGGTGCCTCGGTGTGTTGAAATCCCTGACGCTGAAGCGGAGCTCCGGAGTTAAGCGTCCATTAACCACTTACCCCCCGGACCATATTGCTGCCCAAAGACCAGAGTACTTTTTGCGATTCGGGACTGCGTCGCTTTAACAGACAATTGCGCGGTCGTGCGACGTGGCTCCCAAACAAAATTGGCATCCTTTTTTTCCCACAAATAGAGCTTTCTTTTGGTGGTATTTGATCACCTCTGCGTTTTTTATTTTTTGCGCTATAAACAAAAATAGAACGACAATTTTGAAAAAAATGAATATTTTTTACTTTTTGCTGTAATAAATATCCCCCAAAAATATATAAAAAAACATTTTTTTTCCTCAGTTTAGGCCGATACGTATTCTTCTACATATTTTTCGTAAAAAAAAAAATCGCAATAAGCGTTTATTGATTGGTTTGCGCAAAAGTTATAGCGTTTACAAAATAGGGGGTATTTTTATGGCATTTTTATTAATATTTTTTTTTTACTAGTAATGGCGGCGATCAGCGATTTTTTTTTCGGTATTGCGACATTATGGCGGACACTTCGGACATTTTTGACACATTTTTGGGACCATTGGCATTTTTATAGCGATCAGTGCTATAAAAATGCATTAGATTACTATAAAAATGCCACTGGCAGTGAAGGGGTTAACACTAGGGGGCGGGGAAGGGGTTAAGTATGCCTGGGTGTGTTCTTACTGTGGGGGGGGGTGGCCTCACTAGGGGAAACACTGATCCTCGGTTCATACATTGTATGAACAGAAAATCAGCATTTCCCCTGCTGACAGGAACGAGAGCTGTGTGTTTACACACACAGCTCCCGTTCCCCGCTCTGTACCGAGCGATCGCGTGTGCCCGGCGGCGATCGCGCCCACCGGGCACACGCACGGGAGTCGGGGGCGTGCGCCCCTAGTGGCGGCTAATAGGCAGGACGTCATTTTACGTGCTCTCGCCTAGGAGAGCCACCTTGTGGACGTATTTCGACGGTGCGGCGACGGCAAGTGGTTAAGCTGCGCGGTAGCCACGCCCCCCCCCCCCGAAGAATTCATAATTTTATGAATTGCTTCTTGCATGAACATGTCCTACATTTCAGAAATGTTCTTCAAATTTGATTTGAAATCGTATTTGAAAAGGAAACATATTTGAAACCAAATGTTCAATCAGAATTGTCCAATCAGCTACTTTCATTTCTCATTGTGGGTGGGGCTATGATCTATATAAACCTAATCTTCCTGGCGGGGTTTACCACAGATAGAGAAAGTGTCTTGTGGTGTGGAGAGGTGTACCTTTCTATTTGCCTTGATGTCTTAATCTAGTAGTCAATACGAATTGTCAATTATTATTGTTATTGATGTTTTGGAGGGAGATAGTGGGGGGATTAATTTTTTTTCATTACATCTTTGTCTTGTATACACTTATTGCAGTCATAAAGGTAGCAGTTACACACTTCACCTATCATCAGACAGCTGTGTGTGAAGTGGAGTAACTGTTTCAGACAGTGTCATAGTTGTTTGATTGAGGAGGACAGGCTCTGGCTGTGTTTTTATGATGGAGCCTTCTCAGAGTCCTATTGGAGCCATGATGTGAACATGAGGGTCTTCTGATGTATTTAAGGGTAAGTGTAGCAAGATGACAGCACCCCAGATGAAGTTCTTATTGTAACGAAACATGTCGGGATGGACTGCTGTTGTTCCTGCTACCCTAATTTTATGAGCTCGGTTTATCATTGCAAAATGTGAGTTACTCTCTTTTTAAAATAAATATTGATTTTTACGGAATTATGCTATGTGCGCCCCACTTTTTCTTTTACATAATCATCGGTTGAATAATCGATATGCCCTCCTTGTGATCTGTTGAATATCGCTGCATGCTGGGAAGCATTCCTGAATTGTCTGCCTGAGGTCTCTTTTTCAATAATACCAAATTGCAAGACGTGTATGGTGTACCCTCTTCAGTGTATCATCTTTAACAAAGCTTGATTGGCCTTGTAGGTATATGCCTTTCTCAGTCGAGTTCCTCCACCCCTAATCTGGGTTCCCCTGGGCAGCATTGGTAGCTCCTCCCCGCATCATATAATTCCTTGGAAGTGCTCTCCCTGGGGGCTTACCTTGAGGCCGCGCACTCCCGAGTCCAGCATTTGCGTGTAGACGCAGAATGCAGGACTCGGCACCGCCCCCACGGTGCATCGTCATTGGATTTGATTGACAGCAGAGGGAGCCAATGGCTGTGCTGCTATCAATCTATAGCAATCAAGAGTCGAGAACCCCAGGCAGAGGAAAAACGCATATCCAAGGTGGTAAATTACAGGGCTCAGATAAGTAAAACAGGGGTTGGGGGGGTCTGGGATGTACATTAACTGCAAGGTGTTTTTTTTTCACCGTAATGCATAGGATACACAAGGCTTTTCAACCCCTTTAATGTTTTTCATAAATTTGTTATGGCAAATTATAGCAATACAGAGTAACAAATCATTTTGTATATGCATAGATATCTTCTCGGTTTTTTGTTTAGCAGTCCAGTATGGTTTTAATCAGTCTTGTCACAACTGATGCTGTTGGCTACTAGTCTATGAGTGAACAGTCCACATGAGTTCAGTGCTCATGGTCAATTTTTTCTCACATCACCTTATTTCTCAACATAACTAACAGTAATGTACTAAATTCAGTGTCTTCACGAAGATGCACCATTTTTACGGACATATACTGTATTACATTTATTAATGTACGGAGTGTTATTTCTGAACTTACCCCTTCCTATTCATTACATTTTAGAGTAGACAGGTACAATGGGCCAGATTCACAAAAGAGATACAACGGCGTATCTCCTGATACGCCGTCGTATCTCTGTGATCCGCCCGTCGTATCTATGCGGCTAATTCATAGAATCAGTTACGCATAGATAGCCCTAAGATCCGACAGGTGTAATTGACTTACACCGTCGGATCTTAGGATGCAATTCTAGGCCGGCCGCTAGGTGGCAATTCCATTGCGGTCGGCGTAGAATATGCAAATGACTAGTTACAGCGATTCACGAACGTACGTTTTACCCGTCACTCTAAATTTACGTTGTTTCCGTCGAGATACGCCACGTAAGACTAAGGCTGCCCTCTAGGTGGCATAGCCAATGTTAAGTATGGCCGTCGTTCCCGCGTCGAAATTTTAAAATTCAAGTCGTTTGCGTAAGTCGTCCGTGAATGGTGCTGGACGCCATTTACGTTAATGTCGAAACCAATGACGTCCTTGCGATGTTACGGGTCAACATGGTCTATTCGCCTCTTCATTCTTCTCTTTCTCTTTATACCGTATTTATCGGCGTATATCGCGCACTTTTTTCCCCTTAAAATAAGGGAAAAATCGTGTGTGCGTGATATACGCCGATAGGCGCTTCCCGCGCTCAGTTGGAATTCCTGCGCCGACATATATACAGAGTGCAGTAAACTCGGGTACATTCGGCTAGGCTCGGCTTCGCTCGTGCTCACGCATAAACGTCACAGAGCGTGAGCGAAGCCGAGCCTTGCTGAATGTACCCGAGTGTACTGCACTCGGTATATGTCGGCGGAGGCGTTCGAACTGAACGCGGGAAGCGGGGACTCGACTTGAGGCGCGCGCTGGAGAAGCCGGGAGGACACCACCGCGGCCGCAGACGGAGGCCGGACCGGACGATGGACGCTGGGAAGACACCAAAACTGTAAGTAATAAAATCATATAACATTTTTTTTTACAGGAATTTCGGGGGCAACTTTAGGGGTGCGTGGTATACGCAGGAGCGCGCTATACCACAATAAATACGGTAAGTTGCATTATTTTTCCTGCTTCATTTGTGTTATGAAAGACAAAAAATTGTATTAGTTTGCATGAAGCATTACATAGCCTTCCATTTCCAAGCACAACTATGTCAAATGCTAGTTTACTCTTTGCTTTACAGAAGTCTCCAATGTCAAAATTTTAGAGCATGGGCGTATGCCAATTATTTTTTTCAGCACAACCACTGCTTTCCTCCACAGTTTTATTAAAACAACGATTGTTGCTATCCCTCAAGTATTTCCTTAATGTTTTTTTAATTTTTAACCTTCAAAAAATAAAAATAAAAATATTACATTTTGGCAGGTGAATGATCATGGTAGAAGACAATAATTTGGAAGGAGATTTAATCACTGATAATTTGCATAAAAATGGATGGTAGATGAATTTTCATATTCAAAATTGCATCAGAAATGGCACAGATCAAAGTGGTTGTAAAGGCAGAACGTTTATATTAATGCATTCTATTTATTAAGATGAAAAACATTGTGGCCAGCATGCTCCCTAATACTTACCTGACCCCATCTCTATCCAAGGATGTTGCACAAGATACTTGCCTGCCCAGAACTCCCTCTCCTTATTGCCAGAGACTCACATAAGGCAACATTGGCTCCTGCTCCTGTCAATTCTTAATCAGTGAGACAATCACAGTATGGAGGCATGGCTCATTGTCAGAATGCACACACAGCAAGCGGCTCAGGCCCGGGTGTCCCCAAGCAGCTTGCTGTGGGGTCACTTTGCAGGAAGGAGGGGACAGAAGCGTAGACGAGGGACCATAGAAGAAGCAGACTGGGGCTGCTCTGTACAAAACCAACTGCACAGAGCAGGCAAGTATAAAATATAAAAAAATATATTAAAAACTAATATAAAAAGTTATGACAGTTCACACTGGGGTGTCCATTTAATAAACTGAGAAGTTTTTTCTCAGTTCAGTTCTCGGCAGTTCTCAGAGGAAAATGATCTCCTCTGCAGCTGGTTTAACCTCTTCCCCACCGCACCATAGACAAAAGACGTCTACAGCGCGGTGGAGTTATTCTGGGAGGACGTCCCTGGGACATCCTCCCAGAATCCTTCACTCGCGCGCCCCCTGGGGCGCGCTCCCGGAATCATCTGTGAGCGCCGGGTCTAGAAGACCCGGCGCATCACAGATCGCGGTAAATCGCCGCTGATAGCGGCGGTTTACCACGTGATCGCTCCGTCAAATGACGGAGCGATCACTTGTAAACAAACCGGCGTTCCTCCCTCTCCTCTCTGTACCGATCGGTACAGTGTGAGAGGAGAGGGGGGAGAGCGGAAGCAGCAGCAGCTGCTGTGGCTGGATCTGTGACAAATTCAGTCACAGATCCAGCCATCCTTCCCTGCGCAAAACTCTGCAATAAAATCCATACTCTGCAATACCCCCCCCCATACGCTGCAATAACCCCCCATACTCTGCAATAGCCCCCCCCATACGCTGCAATAACCCCCCCATACACTGCAATAACCCCCCCATACACTGCAATAACCCCCCCCCATACTCTTCAATACCGCCAATACTCCGCAATACCCCCAATACTCCGCAATACCCGCTAATATGACAGAAACAAGATTATTATTTTATTTTTATTTTTATACAGAATTGTCAGTGTTTTTTCTTTTTTAGCGCAAAAAATAAAAAACCCAGAGGCGATCAAATACCACCAAAAGAAAGCTATATTTGTGGGGAAAAAAGGACAAAAATTTCAGATGGGCACAATGTTGTATGACTGAGTAATTGTCATTCAAATTGTGAGAGCACTGAAAGCTGAAAATTGGTCTGGTTAGGAAGGGGGTTTAAGTGCCCAGTGGTCAAGAGGTTAATAAACTGAGAACTTCAGTTCTCAGAGGGAGAACAGAGGAGAAGTGTTTCCTCTGAAAACGGCCAAGATCTGTGTAAAAGTGGGTGGGCTGCCTGGAATCTCGTAAGATTACGGTGCAGCCGAGTTCCAAAAGTGAAATTAAATTTTAAAAGAACATGTAATTACATGTTTTCAGACATGTGATAACTATATTATATATATATATATATATATATATATATATATATATATATATATCCTGTATATACACACACACACACACACACACATTATATATACATATATATATATATATATATATATATATATATATATATATATACACACACACACACACACACACACACACACATATATACACACAAAACACATGAATGAATATATATATATATATATATATATATATATATATATATATATATATACATATATATACATACACACACACACAAATTTAAAAAATACTGTGTATATATGTGTATATATATATATATATATATATGTGTGTGTGTGTGTGTGTGTGTGTGTGTGAGCCTTCTTCCTCTTATCACACCATCTTCTCTCCCAGATTCTCCACCTCTGAGCTGGTGAATCTCAAAGGGAGATATTTCAGTGGAAGTGTCATGCCTTTGGCCTACAAGCAAATACAGTAATATCTTCTGGACTTGTAATTCAAATATGGTCCACTAGATGTCACTCTTAACAAAGGACTGTTGATGGGCAGTGTTCTATGGTAATGTACACTTTCTGTTGTGTTACTAAAAACTGTCTTCACTTCCTATTACAACTCTTTCATCTCTTTTCCACTGGACAGTCCACATGGAGTCAGCTAAGCATGCACCACATGTTTCCTAAGTCATGATCCCCTTAAAGACAGCATCAATGGTATGATAAAGACTGTTTATCTATATGCCTAGTAGACATTTGTGTGTGTTCATATAATTCTTATATGTTCATTTATTTGTTTATCTCTAGTTTCACCATTATTTATACGCATCTTATATGGTTCATCGTAATAAAGATCCAAAGTTACAGACAGTCTGGTTATTTAGGATGCAAGGTTTAAGCTGTATGTTGAGCTACATATACACCAGGGGCAAACTTGTAGCGAGAACAGAACAGGAGGGGCTGTGAGATCTTCAGATCTTAGTTTATTAAACTGGCCTTTTGTGACAAACCAGCCATGTGCTGTGATGAGAAGTGGAGAACATGTCTCCTTATCTCAGCTTATTAAACCGGCAATGCTCTGAGATAGGCGGTGATCATCATGATCTCAGCTTATCACGGTTTATAAAACGTATACCTGGGGCGGCTTCAAAGTACTCAGATTTTGAAGCCGCGCTGTACAGAGCAACTTCAGGAGGCGTTACAAACGAGTTCTGTAATAGAAGTAAATGCAAGTCGCTTTGAAATTGCCCCAAATTGTACACAATCAATTTTCTAATTGGAGCAACTCAAGTTGTTGCGAATTAGAACGGTTCCATTGCCCTGAAGTACGACTTGTCAGAGGGCTCAGCCGCCTGAGAGTTTGCTTCAGTGTGAACCAGGGTATCAATTTAAAATGACACACATTTTTTGACACTGACACTGAGGAGTTTTCCAGGTGTTTTAGCGCTAAAAATAGCGCATAAATAACGCCTGGAAAACTCTTGCCCTGCCCTGCAGTCTCAATGTGAAAGCCCAAAGGCAGCATCTTTGGAGCGGTGAGAGGAGAGGTGTGTTTACCGCTCTTTTCCATTAAAAGCAATGGGAAACGGCAGTAATACCGCCGTCAAGGCGCCTTGCAGAGGCGCATTGTGGGCGGTATTAATCCTTTTTCTTCCGCTAGCGGGGGTTAAAATCACACCGCTAGCCAACGAATACCGCCGCAATTCAGACGGTATAGTGCTGCTGTACGTCGCGGTCGTTATTTAGATTTTGTGGTGTGCCATTGCCTGACATGTGCCGAGATTGTACACAGCATGATTTTTACTGTCTATGTGAGCAAATTGTAATGTGGATGTTTCTTTTACCTGCAAAGAAAAGAGAAGATACGGTTAATCCCCCGCATATAAGCAATAAATTATACACATAATATACCACTGTCAGGCAGACAACCGTTTGTTTGCCCTTCCTTGAGAGTGTCAGCAGTACAATGTCAGTGCATCTCATTAGCACTGACCACCATATTAGTGTCACTGGTGAAGTCAATGTCATACAGTCCAGTTTAATTTGAACAGGGCTGAATAGCATAAAGAGGCCTTGTCAAGAAGGGGTTAAAGTGTTCTGTAGGCTGTTTGATTAATAACTTTACATGATTTTACAAAAGGGTCACATATTTAATAAATTTTTAGTGTAAACCTTAAATTTCAACAAGATAAAAATCAATCTTCAATGTTACTGCTAAACAGTTTATAAGACAAATAAAAATAAATAAAAATAAAAGTGTAAGGCAATGTCATACAGTGCTAGTATGCATAGAATACTAGCACATTAAGCAAGACTTATATTAAAAAAAAGTCTTAGATCAAGCCTGCATGGAGGCGAATGCCCAATCCCCTCCCCCACACCGAAGAAGAAAAACAGATGATCAGCTGACATTAACTTACAGTCCAGGGGGAGGAGCTTAAGGAGAACCTATATTACCCATTGTCTTCACCAGTTGCACTTGAGGGGGAAGACTGAGCAGTATCAAGGAGTGGCACTATACTGACAGTGAGAGCAGGTGAGTTCCATTTTCAATGATTTTATCACTCCACTTTAACCACTTGAGAGCCCGTGCGAAAGACGTCCACAGCGCGGCTCTTAACTGCCGGGTAGACGTCCTTTTATGTGGATTCCCTGTGCGCGGCTCTGGGGGCGTGCAGAGGGGAAACACAGTGCCCGGCACATCGCTGAGATGCCGATGCGCGTGCCTGGCGGCCGCGATGTCCGCCAGGTTCCCGCGATCGGCGGTGACAGCAGGAACATAGAGCTCTGTGTGTAAACACAGAGCTCCACGTCCTGTCAAAGAGAGAGAGGAGACTGATGCTGTGTCCCTTGAACATAGGGACACAGCATCGGTTACCTCCCCCAGTCAGTCCCCCTTCACACACTAAGAACACACCCAGGGAATACATTTAACCCCTTCCTCACCCCCTAGTGTTAACCCCTTCCCTGCCAGTCACATTTATACAGTAAATTAGTGCATTTTTATAGCACTGATCGCTGTATAAATGTGAATGGTCCCAAAATTGTGTCAAAAGTGTCCGATATGTCCGCTCCAATATCGCAGGCCTGACAAAAAATTAATAAAAAAATCACAGATCACCGCCATTACTAGTAAAAAATAAAAAAATAATCATAAATCTATCCCCTATTTTGTACAGTAGGTGCTATAACTTGTGCGCAAACCAATCAATATACACTTATTGCGATTTATTTTTAACAAAAATATGTAGAAGAATACGTATCGGCCTAAACCGAGGAAAAAAATATAGAACAAAAAAATTGGGATATTTTTTTAACAAAAAGTAAAACATATTGTCCCAGATTCACGTAGGAGATACAACGGTGTTCACGTCTAAAGCATTGGCTTTTTGCGGGTTAATTTGGAGCATGCGCACTGGGATACTTTCACGGAAAAAGCGTCATTTACGTGGGGTCACAACACATTTACATAATACACGCCCACATCTTCCACATTTGAATTAGGCGGGCTTACGCAAAATAAACTTTGTATGTTCATTTTTAGTTTATATGTAATTTTTTTTTACCCTTTTAGTTTTTTTTGGGTGCATATAGTTTAAAATTTGCTGTCTAATTTTAGAATTTTATTGATACTAGTCTTGCACACTGACTATTCTTCACAAAGTTTTGGATTACTGAGCACCATCATTATTCACTGCTATTTTCATTGTGCTACTAGATAACATGGATGCTATACAATTAAAGAAATATTTAAATATTTAAACGCAGGAACATAACCTGAAAGAGCAATAAAAAGTGTTAAAGACACAATTCGACGGTGTGCAGCAAAACTTCACGATAAAGGGTATGTTTTTTTATAGATAAGTTGATTATTGTACTTAATGCAATGTCATGAATAAGTAAATCTATATGGTTTTACGATAAGCAATGCTATATTATATATATATATATATATATATATATATATATATATATATATATATATATATATATATATATTCATTGTTAGAGTCTTTCACTTTATTAAGAAATGTAATCTTGGTTTACATTTGAAAAGATCTTGTCGCCACTTTTGTAAATAAAGTTTATTTTTTTGGGGAGCTGGGGGGGGGGGGGGTTTAGAACTTGAAAAATTATGGTTTATTTTATTGTTATAATTTTGATATTTAAAAATGGATGCTAATATCATGTGTAAGATAAAGAAAATGGTATAGGGAGGTTTAGATTCATAAAATATATCTGATCTTTTTTTTTTAACAATCTTATGTAATAAACAAAAAAAATAAATACATTGGAAATTGATATTATACACACTCGCACAACTATATCTATGTGTGTATATATACTTTGAAAAAGCGCATAGAGCCGCGAAACGCGATGTCAAGGCAACCCCTTTTTAATATAATCTCCATCGCACATATGATTTGGTCCATCATGAATTTTTACAGCAATTATTTTTTTTGACTGCAAGTCACTAAGTGCTTTTAGGATTCCTTCAGTGCATTTCCAACTTTTCCCACTAGAGGGCAGTAGCGTATTGACGTTTCCAGTGGAACAGTGTATTACACAGCACATTCTTTCCACAACACTGCTTGGGCTAGATTCAGGTAGCTGGGCGCATTGTTACGGCGGAGTAGCGTATCGTATTTACGCTACGCCGCTGTAAATCAGAGAGGCAAGTTCTGTATTCACAAAGCACTTGCCTCCGAAGTTACGGCGGTGTAGCGTAAATGGGTCCGGCGTAAGCGCGCCAAATTCAAATGAGGATGAGGGGGGCGTGTTTTATGTAAATGGGTGGTGACCCGACGTGATTGACGTTTTTTTACGAACGGTGCATGCGCCGTCCGTGTACATTATCCCAGTGTGCATTGCTCCAAAGTACTCCGCAAGGACGTATTGGTTTCGACGTAAACGTAAATTACGTCCAGCCCTATTCGCAAACGACTTACGCAAACGACGTAAAAAATTCAAAATTTGACGCGGGAACGACGTCCATACTTAACATTGCGTACGCCTCATAGAAGCAGGAGCAACGTTACGCCGGAAAAGCCTTACGCAAACGACGTAAAAAAAAATTCCGCCGGGCGCACGTGTTTGTAAATCGGCGTATCTAGGTCATTTGCATATTCTACGCCGAAAACGACACCTAGCGGCCAGCGTAAATATGCACCCTAAGATACGACGGCGTAAGAGACTTACGCCAGTCGGATCTTAGCCTAATCTCGGCGTATCTTGCTTTCTGACTACAGAAAGAAGATACGCCGGCGCAGCTTTGAATTTACGCGGCATATCTATAGATACGCTGGCGTAAATTCTTGCTGAATCCGGCCCCTTGTACCTACAGACGCCAGTCAGCGTAGCATGAGAGTGACGTCATCGGCTCACAAGGACGGAGGAGTGTGTGTGTTCCTTGTCTAAGCTGAGTTTCTGTTCTGGCCATTGTCATCTATGCTGGAGGGCCCTCCCATTCTCGATTGTTTTGCTGGCTTGTACACTGGAATCAGCTTAAGGTACTGTGAACATACCCCTTTCCACCATATGAGCCTTGCATCAGGAACTTTAACCCCTTTTTTGCTGTATGGAGTGTGGACTTCCACACTGTCTATTGTGAACTGCTAGCTACTCATGATTCCTTATGGATAATTCTTATTTTTGTTTATATTGGATTGGAAACATCCCATTGCAATATATAAAATGAAATGGACTTCCTTTATTTTATTAAACTACTTGTTTGAGTTCATGAGCACTGTTTTTTTGCTCTGGACTCATATATTCGCTTCTGAGATGTTTTGTTACCTCCTGATTTTTTTATATAATTTTTATTTTTAGTACCATTATTATTCACCGATTTTGAGCGCTAGTGTTTTTGTGTTTTTTTTTTTAATATATATATTTATTTGATTTGCAATTACATGTTCATATACGTGATAGCCATTTAGTTCAAAATTTAGTTTCATTTTTTGAACTCGGCTGCACAATAGTCTCCCATCTTACGAGATTAGAAGCAGCCCAACCACTTCTACACTGATCTAGGGTATTTTCAGAGGAAACACTTCTCCTTTGTTCTCTCTCTGAGAACTCAAGTTCTCACCTTCTTAACTACTTGCCGACCAGCCGCCGCAGTTCTATGGTGGCAGGTCGGCTCCCCTGCGCGAGAGCCCGTACAATAACGTCGGCTCTCTAAACGGCCCCCCCGCTCGTCCCTGACTCCCGCGCACGTGATCGCCGACGGGCACCCGCGATTGCTCGTTACAAAGCAAGGACCGGGAGCTGTGTGTGTAAACACACAGCTCCCGGTCCTGTGAGGGGAGAAATGCCTGACCTTCTGTTCATACAATGTATGAACAGCGATCAGTCATTTCCCCTAGTGAGGCCACCCCCCCTACAGTTAGAACACACCCAGGGAACATACTTAACCCCTTCACTGCCAGCGCCATTTTTATAGTAATCCAATGCATTTTTATAGCACTGATCGCTATAAAAATGCCAATGGTCCCAAAAATGTGTCGAAAGTGTCCGCTATAATGTCGCAGTACCGAAAAAAAAATCGCCTATCGCCGCCATTACTAGTAAAAAAAAAAATGCCATAAAAACTACCCCCTATTTTGTAAACACTATAACTTTTGCGCAAACCAATCAAACGTTTATTGCAATTTTTTTTACGAAAAATATGTAGAAGAATACGTATCGGCCTAAACTGAGGAAAAAAAGTTTTTTTATATATTTTTGGGGGATATTTATTATAGCAAAAAGTAAAAAATATTATTTTTTTTTCAAAATTGTCGCTCTAATTTTGTTTATAGCGCAAAAACTAAAAACCGCAGAGGTGATCAAATACCACCAAAAGAAAGCTCTATTTGTGGGAAAAAAGGACGCCAATTTTGTTTGGGAGCCACGTCGCACGACCGCGCAATTGTCAGTTAAAGCGACGCAGTGCCGAATCGCAAAAAGTGCTCTGGTCTTTGACCAGCAATATGGTCTGGGGGTTAAGTGGTTAAACCGGTTGCAGAGAAGACAATTTTCCTCAGAGAAATTAAGTAATAAAAAAAACTTTAGTTTCATAAATCTTAGTTTAGCCAAAATGTGGAAGACCTGCCTCATGAACAGTGCACAGACAGGCTGAGCCACTTGCTCATCGGGCATTGATGGGAATGCCCACATAATTGTTGGCATAATTGCACATCTTGTACCCCTTGTTTGAGGTCTGAGCACAGTGGTCTGGTGTAAACTTTCTGCTGAAACTGGGTCACAGGATAGCAAAATCAAATACAGTCCTGTGACCCAAAGATGTTGTATTGGAAAAAAAAAAAAAAAAAGTGTGTTTGCATTAGTTCTGTTTTCATTAATTATTATATTTTTAAACGTTTCAATTCGATTGAATACATTGTTCATGTTTTTATGATAATTTTTTACTTGAACAGATGGTGTATTATATTATGAAGGACTAAAAAAAAAAAAAAAAGTGTTAAAGTCGTGACCGACAGGAAAGAGGCCAACAACATTTTCCACAATTTCCACAACAGAGCTATGGGTGGTCACAGTGGCATACAACGTACAATAGAGACAATATCAAGTCGTTTTATTGGCCTGGAATGTCGGTACAAATTCGCACATGGGTATGTTCATTTGCTAAAAATGTGTTTAGAATTCCTTTTCAATTTTTAACACATCCTAATAAAAATGTAAATCTTTTTTTTTTTTTTAATTGCAGCCCTTTACATCCTACAGTTACATGTTTATGGAATTTAAATTTACAGTGGTAGCATTATTACACATGGTCTTAAAGGAACAACTTACTAAGTAGTTGCATGCTTGGGCAATGATGCACTAAAAACACAGCTCACTCCCATTATATACAAATTAAATTACTACATTTGTGTTCTGAAACTTTACCTTTCTGGACCGTTATATCACAATCCCTGTTCAGATAACATTGAAACCCAAAACTTCTCATCACTGTTCCATATTCACATCACCTCCATTCCATCCACAGTAGTCTTTATTCACATTTGTGTCCTCAAACTCCCTTTCAAATCAACACCCACAAAACATATTGTACCATGCCTATCTTCATATCATCCTACACCACACCCGCACCCCCCCCCCCCCACACACACACACCAATAGAGCTTCCCATTGCCAAACTACCCAAAAAACAACACACATCAGCATCCTCCTCTCTAATCTCCCATCCTTCAATAGTGATGTTGTTCCTGATTACACTTTAACATCCACATTGAAAGAGCCCCCAACCCAAAAGAAATTGTACTACCCCCCAATTCCCCCTCATACTAATAAGTTCCTTCTTTGCCGACTTTAACATCACCCCCCCCCCCCCCCCCCCCCCCCCCCCCCCCCCCCATTCCTTCACAACCATATCTTAGACATTTCACTCTCATACCCAACAAGACACACAGCAGAGCATAATGCGTTAGGCACAGCAGATCTCGATTGAAGGTGGTAAGGTGATTTACTGTTCAGAACTTTTCATATTAAACTAGCTATAGTAGCTCAGCTTTATTGCTGTATCTCAAAACAGATTATAATTATGATCTGATGATGTAGCTTTAAATAAAATGTCATGGTAGATTAGAACGATTTCATAAATGTGTAGACATCTTGAAAATATTGTTCAAATATTTTTATTATACAAGGTAATGCAATGTGAAGAGTGCCAGAAAAATCCATCAAACGTGAAAATAAAAAAGAGTACACACCAATTAAGGTAAGAGTGCATAATATCTTTATGATCTTATAATGTACAATGCATGCTTTTTGCAGTGACTGTGTATCAGGATTGGCCAAGTTTTATTTTTTTCTAGACCCACAGATAAATAGATCAGTCAACACATGCAGTGCTACCACATTATGTATTATTAAGCATATAGTGTGTATGTGTCAATTTCTCAGCACACCAGCTGATCCCGCACGCCGCTGCAATTGAACAACGCGCCTCTTCACACAGCAACCCACACAGCTGAGGGTCCTGTTAGACGCATGCAGTCCTAGTGCCGGGCAGGCACTCTCCAAGATGGAATTCTGATCATCACTGGCATTGAATCTGCAGTCTGCACGTTATCATCAGTGTGCAGGCACTAACACCTGTTCAGCTTATCTGACCCAATTCACATGAAAGGGGTCCACTGCCTTTGGTAAGCCTCCCTTTTAGCAAGATCACTTCGGGTGCAAATGTATTAATGGTGGTGGCTGTAGCAACACTCAAGATCCGTTTTTGCATGCTCCAATGATCGTTTGGATTTGTCAATAAGCACACATGGACTGTTTTATTTAATTTTGCATATGGTTTTGAGTACCGCAATAAGACGCACTATTTGGATAGTGTTTTTTTGGACTTTCACTGAGGTCACCAGTGTGTGTGCTATATTAGCACAGTGATTGCATATGGTCAAATCGAGATATTTTTTGTTATAATTGTTTAGACATTGAGTATCATATACACATTTCCCACATATACCATTTGGGATCACGTTTTCAACACCCCATTAGAGGTATTTTTTACTAGCGCCCTCTTCCCCCATTAGATTCCATTGCACAATATGTGTCAATATTATCTGGTTATTATACTAATTTAACATGTTACAATAAAAAAATAAACAACAAATTTTAAATTGTAAAGTCACTGTTATACTTATCTGCTGGTTTACACACAGCGGCCCCAATCCCCATTTTATCGGGTCAGTCTTCTGTGCTCCTGGACCCTCCCTCCTGCAAGGGTGCCCCTACAGCAAGCAGATTGCTATAGGGACATCCAAGCCAAGCCACAGCTCATTGTGTCCATTTAGTCACTGAGCCGCACCCCGACCCCTTTCTCTCCTCATTGGCTGACCAACTGATTGCCAGCAGTGGGAGTCAGTGGTACCTCGCTGCTCTATCAGCCAATGAGGAGGGTAGTCCTGGGAATTTAAGAAACATCTGAACTTATGAACCGTAACAGGCCGAATGCCATCAACATGGGGGGAGTGGGTGCTTTGGGGCAGAGAGGCCCTGCGCCCCCCTACCCCAAAGCACCTTGTCCACATGTTTATGAGGAAAAGGGCCTCTTTCCAACAACCCTGGCCATTGGTTGTTGGGGTCTGCGGGCGGAGGACTTATCGGAATCTTGGAGCTCACTTTAAAAATGGGCCCCCCAGATGCCTGCCCCTCCCATTTTATGTCAATGAGTATGGGGTACATTGTACCCCTACATATATTTTTTTCAAAAATGAAAACCAATACACCCGTTTTTAAAGTAATTTTTTAGGCAACTCAACTTAGTCTCCCCTCTCTGGCGCTTCTACGTACTCTCTCTCCGGTTCTTGTCTCTACATCTTCTGCCGGATCTACTCAGCTTTCTTCTACCATTTACCTCGCTCTTGCCCAGTCTTCTCCTACGTCTTCTTCTCTTCTTCCGACATTGACACAATGCTGTTTCCTGCTTTAATGTCCTGAGCGTGGTTTGCCACCAATATTGGCAAGGTGCAGGATCATCAGAGGCCCGCCCCTTAAGACATCACCACTTATAAGTAGTGACGTCATACAAGGTGGTGCCTTTGGATGACCCCACCCCATGCCAATATCAGTGGCACACCGCCACACCTTAAAAATTTGTATAGGGTGGGGGGCCGTGACCTGTGGGCCCTTTATTAAACGTGGTCTTCCAGATTCAAATATGCCCCTCGCCTCCAGACGACGAAAACCAAGGGCCAGGGTTGTCTGGAAGAGGCCCTTGTCCTCATCAACATAGGGACAAGGTGCTTGGTGTTTTTTTAGCCCTAACCATCCAAAAAAATGATATTAAAAATTAATTAGATACTCACTGGGTTGCACTGGTACAATTCTACATCTGTTGACTAACAATTACCACAATAATAAATAATTATAGGGGGCAGCTGTTGGTTTATATGTTCTTATCCCCATAAGGCGCCATTGTTTTTTGGTTATATATTTTACCATATGTCACTTGTCTATTTTTGTATAGAGGGTCAACATTGGGCAGCCTATTACCGTTTTCCTTTCATTGGTGACCACTTTGTATTTATCATGGAGCTTTTCAATTTCATCACTAATAGAGATATTAATTTGCATGAGTGTTTCCAAGAGACCACAGCACAAAGTGTAGATCTTGATTTTTAAAGATATTTAAGGTTATGGAGAAACACATCAAAACTTGGTTGGCTATCACCACGCTAGTCCTAATGATGCTTTGGAGGATTAACATTTAGTCAAAGAATGGAGCCAGTTTTACAATCAGTGTGTAAAGAAATTAATGGTGATCATAATTGGTAGAAGGATACATAAATTATGTCTTTTGGAATCCCAGCTGGACACACTTAAAGCTAAAGTGACACCTGACACATTTCTTAGACACCACAGAGTATCCACTTAAAACTTCAGCATTATCTTAACAAACAGGATAATGAGACTAAGAATAAAAAAATATATAAAATATCAATGAGATATGAATGATTTTCAAGAAAACAAAAAATTTACAAATGGCAGGATTCCATTGTACAACAGATCTAGGGGGACGATGCAACCCTCTCACTACCATCTATCTTTAGTACTGGTTCCTACCCAGATAAAACACAGGGAAAGAAAGGGAACCAAAAAGCGATGAAGGTACATCATCCACAAGTACCATATGGTGAGGGTAGAGGCATAACCAGAATTTTGGGGTAATGCCTCGCCTTTTACGCCCCAATATAGAGTTCCCACCATTATTATTATGCACCTCTAAGGAAACAATCCCCACAGACTCTGAGGACACCGTCTTATGACAACTATGCGTCCAGATATATACCATATCGAGATAACCAAAGGGGAAATTTTAGGGGGCTTTGCAGGGGGAGGCTGCCTTATAATACATACCCTACCCAAAGGGGGCAATGGGGGGAGTGGAGAGAACCATTCAAAATTGTACCAGGCCACCCCCAGAGAGGAAACCAGTATCCCCACCCGCAGAGGTGGAGTCACCACCCCCACCCATTCCCAAGCATTTATCGTCCAGGCCGAACACGCAGGACAGGATGCAGAGGGGTAGAAAAGAAAAGTAAAAGAGAAGTCTAAATACAGTTATTTTTAACCTCACTGATATCTCATTCACTTAGGAGTATCCTTTCATTCTCAGTGAGGGTTTGCAAATTTGCTCCTGCAAAAATTCTTGACAAGTTATAAGCGTACATTGACCTGGAAAAGTTTGTCATGAAATTGAATGTCAAGAATGTTTGAGGAACATCCTAGTGCCGACAACACAACGGTTCCGGAGTGTCATACCCACACAGGGTAACAGAATAAGTCCACTTTTAATCTCAAAAAGATATCTCTTAAGTTTCTAGAAGTCTTTAAACAAATGGTACACGAGGATATAAGGAATATTCCTTTTAACCAAAAAATAAAAGATTAAACACACTAGTGAAGCCATCTCAAAATTAGAACCAAACAGGAACTTACTTATTATGACAGCTGATAAGGGGGGGGGGGTCTGGTCATCCCAAAACAGGAGGACTATATGGCAGAATTGCAACAAATAGTTCAGGATACAGCCACCTATACAAATAAAATCTCTCAAATAAAATCTCCCCTATCCAAGATGCAAGATAAAGGGTCTTCTAAAGGCATATTAAATAAAAAAAGAAGCAAAATATCTATTAATGGGTGTTGAAGAAATACTCTGACCATTAAAACCCCACAAAGAAAGGGCCAGATTCACAAAAGAGATACGACGGCGTATTTACTGATACGCCGTCGTATCTCCGTTTCTAACTATGCGGCTGATTCATAGAATCAGTTACGCATAGCTAGTCCTAAGATCTGACAGGTGTAATGGACTTACACTGTCGGATCTTAGGATGCAGTACCGCGGCCGCCGCTGAGGGCATTTCTTGTCGTAATCCAGCGTCGGGTATGCAAATTAGCACTTACGGAGATCCACAAAGCTTTTTCCCTTTGTTAAGTCGCCGTAAGTGTTAGTTTGCCGTCGCAAAGATAGGGTACCTTTACAAAAGTGTAAAGGTACTCTACCATGCAAAAGTATACCCGTCGTTCCCGCGTCGGTTTTGAATTTTTTTTAAATCTTTTATTTTTCCCGCCGCAACTCTTTTTTACCTGTCGCAATTCACAAAACTCGGCGCAACGTAACTTTGCGCAAAGCACGTCGGGAAAATAGCGTCGGGAGAATGCGCAGTACGTCCGGCGCGGGAGCGCACCTAATTTAAATGGGACTCGCCCCATTCGATTGGGCCCGCCTTGCGCCGGACGGATTTAAGTTACACCGCTGCAAATTTCCAGGTAAGTGCTTTGTGGATCGGGCACTAACTTGTGTAATTTGCGGCAGTGTAACTTAAATCAAAAAAGTTACGTTGCGCCCGCTGGCTGTGAATCTGGCCCAAAGTTCCTTGTTGAAGTCTTAGAAATTACCAACAATTTATTTTTGCATGCAGGGAATTTTTTAAACAACATTAAAGGTGTGGCTATGGGGGCCAAGTATGCACCCAGTATTGACAACATTTTCTTAAATAAGTGGGAGGAGGAATACATTTTTTATGACAAGTGACACCAAATTCAAATGTACAAAAAGGTATATAGAGGATATTTTCATTGTTTGGGAGGCTACAAAATAATAGTTGGATGCCTTTCTAGTTTATATGAATAACAACAAATACAAAATAAAGTTTACCAGTACCTGGCATCAATCGTGAATCCAGTTTTTGGATCTCAAGATCTTTAGAATGGGTTCTGGTTTGGGGACCCAGACCCATTATAAAGAAAATGATCGGAATGTTTATATTTCTACCTACAGTTGCCATCATCATAACTGGGCGTGAGCAATGCCAAAGTGTCAATTCCTGAGAGGAAGGAATTGTACGGGTGAGTAAGATTTTATGGCCCAAACCAATATGCTTATTGATAGATTCATAGAGAAAGGGTACAACAAAAGGATATTGGAGGTTACAAATTAGGCAAATTGATCGCCTTTTCCTTTTGAGAACTAAAGCCAGGGACTCAGCAGGGGACCAATTCAACCTAGCATTTGATTCAGGTTTTAATCTCCAATATAAAGAGGTGGAACGGATAATTGAAACCTATTGGCCCATATAAAAAAAACACCAAACCCTTAGAAAAATCCTTCAAAATAAACACAAGTTCATATACAGAAGAGCCCTGGGGTTACACAATATGTTGGCCAAAAATGTCATCCAGCCCCCCCAAGAAACCCCCCACTTATTTGTACTGCAATGGGTTGTATAAATGTAAGAGATGGAAAGTATGCAGAATTACCAGGGACAAAACTAGGAAAGCCATTAGCTTCCCATCAGTGGTCACAGGTGGGGAATAGGGAGTTCATCACCTGCGACACTAGATATGTCACTTACCTGCTTATGTTTCCATGTAATTTCCAATATATTGGCAGTTGTCTTGTACCTGGGTGTGTTTGAACCAGGATCTTCCTGGTCCCACAGATGCAGCCTTACCTATTGTGCTAGAGAGGAGATCTGGACTTTTGGAAATGTTCTCGCAGTATTAAGCTTTTCCTTGGACTCACTAGTCCCACCTGCTGCCAGCTGTGGACAATTTTCAATCAATGCAGCCCATAAATAGGAAGTGATGCTATCTCTCAGCTCCTGTTTGTGTGGATTAGCTCCCTGGATGTTCTGACTGCTTGTGATCTTAATTATCGTGTTGAACTTCTGCCTGAATCCCTGACTACTCTCTAGCCTCCTGATTTTGTACTTTACCGCCAGCTCGTGTATGACCTTTGCTTGCCTGACCACTCTCTGGATTTTGATTGTGTACCATTTTGTCTGACCTGTTGCCAACCTAATCTGCCTGACTACGTTTTTCGCCTATATCCTCAGCGCACAAGTTCCACTTCGGAGACTACCTATCACAGGTACCTTACATTACAAACAGGCCGCAGTGGACCCTGCTGAGATTGTTAAGGAAATTTTACATCAGGGACAATTAATTGGAGCTCATGAACAGCATCTTTCTTCCCTGGATGCCAAGTTAGATGAACTTTGTACTATGCTTAAACCTTGTTTGCCTGGTTCCTCTGCAATGATCCTGTGCTGCAAGATGCTGACAAATTTCTGGCTTCTCTCCAGACTGTATTTGACAAGCCAGATAGAGCTTCTGCAGCTGAGTACTCACTCTTGGACATGCAACAAGGCACCAGGTCTGTGGCACAATATGCTATCGAGTTCTGTACCCTTGCTGGGGAGACTAATTGGGACTCAAGGGCATTACGTGCAGCCTTCCGAAAAGGTCTTGCAGATCGCATCAAAGACAAATTAGTCTGTAAGGATTCCCCAGAAACCCTTGAGAAATTCATAGAGCTGTGTGTTTGTCTGGATGTCTGATATCATGAAAGGTGCCAAGAGAGACTTAGAACTCGCAAGTTTCCTAGGCCAGTTTACCGTTTGGCCCCTAACTTCCAAGCACCACCTCAGCCAGAACCGGAAATGTCAGTTGAACCCCAGGCACCTGTGGAACTCATGGATGTAAGCCGCCTCCACCTGAGTCGGAGAAATAAAGGAGACGTGCATTGGGCCTATGCCTGTACTGTGGAATTAAAAGGACATTTATTATCTCACCGCTCCAGGTGGATCTTTAGCAGACAAATCAAGGAACCTCCCAGGAATCCAAGGTGCTGGCAATGCACTAGGCAAACATGGAAAAGTGGAAATGGATGGACAGCCGCACTCCAAAGGAACTTGAAGAAGTAGTCTTTATTAATAAAAACTGGACATGCAAATCCAAATATACAGTCACATAAGGGGACAGCTGACGCGTTTCACACACAGTTAGTGCTTAGTCATGGCTGATGTACAATTAAAACATGATGAAATATATAGGATATATGCACCCTCCATGTGACCACCCTCCACCAATCAAGAATAAGAACCAGGGGGCGTGGCTTGCGCGCAAGCAGTATGGCTGCTTAGAACCTGAGCTCCTGCTAGCCGGACCTGAAGCGACGACATAAAAGCAGATTGCCCGCTCCATCGACAACCCAGACTGCCGTGGGACACTCTCTGGAGCTCGGAGAGACGATGTCCCGCAAGCGGAAGGAGGAACGGTACATCCAGAAGCTCACAGCATTCTCGTTCCAGCAGCCGCGGCGAGGCCTTGCCCAAGATGGCGCCGATGGCACCTCACGGCGGACACCCACGGCCTACAGGGACCTCCCCAGCAGTGATCCGGGAGACACAGAAGGAGGCCAGACATCCCCATCTCACACCGGCACCCAGCGAAAGCGCGGATGCGCTTAGATACCACTCACCAGGCCAGAACCGTTAGTAACCCCCTGCACAACGCTGACACCATTTCTTCCTTGCATTCCTCCATTGCGGCCTTCCCCACATCGGGACAGCCTGTGTTGGACACAACCATGAAGGATATGCTGATGCTCCTGCAATTCCTTATTGGATGTCTAATCTGTCCTCCCTGATGCAAAGGTTTACCACTGACATGCAGCATATGGGTGATAGGGTGTCATACATGGAGGAGAAAATGGAGGAGTGCACTGACATAGTGAATGACCTGGTGGATGCTAGTGAGGCCCAAAAGGAAGACACTGACTGGGTTAAAACAAAGCTAGCGGACCTCGAGGACAGGTCCAGGCGCAATAATATAAAAATGAGAGGTGTCCCAGAAACTGTCCTCCCTGCGGACTTACGCGCCTTTGCGACTACCCGGTTTTCCACGCTACTGCCTGATCTGTCCCCCATTGAACTGACCATAGACCGCATCCACAGGATTCCAAAACCGTGTCACCTGGCGGACACGGTCCCGAGGGATGTTCTCATGCGCATCCATTTTTACCAAGCTAAGGAACAAATCCTGTATAAGGCCTGCGCACTCCAGACCCTCCCTGCCCCATATGCTGATGTCCAAATGTACGCGGACCTGTCCCAACATACGCTTCAGATGAGGAGGCAGCTGAAAACCGTGACCAAGGCATTAGCAAATCACAAGATAATCTACAAATGGCGTCACCCTGCCACTATTCTGGTGACACACAACGGCATTCCACATACCATCTCCACTATACAAGGGGGCACAAAACTGCTACTTTCATGGGGCATCATCCCGGAACCTCCGAAAGATTACGCTGACCCGCCGGGGAGACCCTCTTCATCTCAAAGGAGCCCCCGCCATGATGTTCGTCCCTCCGCAAAGCCGCACTTATTGCTTACACCTATGCCTGGCTTGGGCCACTACAACTCCTGTACCGGCCGGCAGCTCGATATATTGCTCGTCTTTTACGTTTGCTCCTTGAGCCTGAACTTTACCCCAAGTTTGCTCAGCATTCGGTTACAATCCGATCTGCTGATAATTGTTGCTTGTTTTTAAACTTTCTTTTTTTTCCGTTAATTTTGTCTTCTACCTCCTTCTACCGTGTTGTAGTTCCCGACACAGCGCTGGGATTCTCCTGCACATCCGGACTCTGACCACTAGCTCCACTTGCTGCAAATCGATCCCTGGGTGCTCCCTTTCTTCATTCAACCTGCCGCAGCTTTAACAGTAGGTCTGGGACCATCTGAACTTCCTCTTCTAACTGTGAGTTTAATCCTTGCATCCTACACCCCTGTTTCAGTACCATGTCCTTCACCATTTTAACCTTAAACGCAAAGGAACTGAATCATCCGGTTAAACGCTCGTCCATGTGGAAGTCGGCTGTTTCGCTTAAGTGCGACATCCTTTGCGTCCAAGAGACTCACTTCCTGCAGGATTTACACCCGCGTTGCCAAAACCAACAATTTCCTCACATTTTTTTTTTTTATAGAGTGAGCTGGAATTTCCTGTTCTCAGTACTGAGACACGTGGGCCTGGGGGAGAATATGTTAAGGTGGATAGGAAGTGTTTATACAGACCCACGTGCCTCAGTGAGAGTTAACGGGATGTTCTCTAAAACTTTCCAAATCACAAACGGAACGCGCCAGGGATGTCCCCTGTCACCACTACTATTTGTGCTATCTTTGGAGCCCTTATTAAATAAAATACGCCAAAATCCAGATATACAGGGTATACAGATAGGGGGGAGAAGGCATAAAATAACTGCATTTGCAGATGACTTGCTGTTTACTATATCAAACCCTCATGTATCTCTTCCCAATCTCGTCAAAGAAATCGCTAAATTCGGAGAGCTCTCCAACCTAAAAATAAACCAAGCAAAATCTGAAGCAATGAGTGTGTCAATGACACCCCAGAAACAGTCAATTATACAACAAAACTTTGGTTTTAAGTGGAAGACTGCGCTAAAATACTTGGGTACCCTGATTCCAGCAAACATAAAAGAAGTTTTTAAAATACATTTTCCACCTCTTCTTACTTCAATAAGAATGCTACTAGAGAAATGGCAACATGGACTACATTCATGGTTCGGCAGAAATAATATAGTCAAGATGAGCATCTTGCCAAAGATTACGTATTTGTTTCAAACACTGCCGATATTGATACCATCGGCCTTCCTACGGCAAATTAGTGCCCTCCTGATGAAATTCATCTGGGCAGGGAAAAAGGCAAGAATTAAGAAAGAGGTGATGAGGTTACCCAAGTGTTTTGGGGGGATGGCAGTCCCGGATATTGCCAAATATTATCAAGCGGCACATTTGACGAGATTGATAGACTGGTGTAGAAACGGACACTATAAAAGGTGGGTTGAGGTAGAACAGCAGACCTGTCCAATAACACTAAGTAGAGCCCCTTGGTGTTATAAGTTATTGCCAAGTAAGATTAAGAAACATCCCATAATTGGCCCAACGTTGTCAATCGCAGCTAAAATATGTAAAAATCCAAAATTCTCATCGAAGTGTTCTCCCCTGTTCCCTATATTAGGGAACCCAGGCTTCATACCAGGTACAGCAGGAGCAGTTTTTAATAAATTAAAACAAAGGGGTAAAGTACAGGTATCACATTTTCTGCAAACTGGTATGTGGCCATCATTGGAGGCCCTAACAAGGAGAGGAGGGAATTATGAGTTATCCTTTTGGCAAGCATTTCAAATAAGCAACTTTTTAAGATCCCTGGGACAACCATCTAATTTTCGGCGACAACTAACAAAATTTGAACAATACTGCGACGAGGAGGAACCAATACAAAGAGTGAGTTCAAAGATGTATAGACTATTGAATTTCCCTCAGGAGGATTTTGAGTTGCCGGGACTGGGGAAATGGGAAAGAGATCTGGGGAGAAATTTCTCACAGACTCAACGTAAACACATAATTCACTTAGCACTAAACTCCTCAATATCTACGCGAATACAGGAATCCAATTATAAACTATTGTTCCAATGGTATTATACACCAGTAAGGTTACATAAATTTTCTAAAGGCTACTCAGAGTATTGTTGGAGATGTGGTGTGGAGCAGGGAACCTTGCTGCATATATTTTGGTCCTGTGCAAAAGTAAGAGATTACTGGAAGGAAGTCCAGAGAATTGTTCAAAAATTTACGGAGTACCAGATTCAGGAGGATCCAGCTTTTTTTCTGCTCCATTGCGAGAGTATTACGGCTCTGGGGAATAATGATCAAACTGAGACACACAAGAGTCACGCGCCTCCGTGCCCTGTGTCCACATTTATCCCACTGACAAATCAGTTGACCGAGCGAAGCGAGGTCACTCCAACCGCGAAGTACCATGCCGAAACCGAATGCTAGACTTAGGGTGAGACCTGCATCTCGGTGGTGCATTACTCTGAATAATTATACCCCAGAGGAATTGGAAAAATATCGTCAGATTGCTGGTACTGCTCGCTACGCCATTATAGGTCGTGAGATCGGTGATAGCGAGACCCCTCATCTGCAATGTTACTTTAATTTTGGCGATGCTAATAGAAAGTATTTCAATAAATTAAAGGAGATTTTTCCTCGTGACCACCTCCGTGCCCTGTGTCCACATTTATCCCACTGACAAATCAGTTGACCGAGCGAAGCGAGGTCACTCCAACCGCGAAGTACCATGCCGAAACCGAATGCTAGACTTAGGGTGAGACCTGCATCTCGGTGGTGCATTACTCTGAATAATTATACCCCAGAGGAATTGGAAAAATATCGTCAGATTGCTGGTACTGCTCGCTACGCCATTATAGGTCGTGAGATCGGTGATAGCGAGACCCCTCATCTGCAATGTTACTTTAATTTTGGCGATGCTAATAGAAAGTATTTCAATAAATTAAAGGAGATTTTTCCTCGTTCTCACCTAGAGAAAGCCATGGGGACCGACGCCGATAACCGGACCTACTGTTCCAAAGATGGACTGTTTGAAGAATTTGGATCTCCTCTTACTGCAGGCCAACGGTGCGATTTGGAGAGTGCTGCGCAGCTCCTTCGGGACAACCGTGGAAACTTGTCTGTGCTTGCTGAGCAAATGCCTGCTGTTTTTATAAGGTATCACAGGGGGATGGCTGCTTATGTTGATGCCGCCCACTTGGTTCCCCCTCGTGATTTTAAGACTGAGGTTATCGTGTTTGTAGGACGACCTGGTTGCGGTAAAACCCGCCTAGCTGTAGGCTACGAGGGCTCGTCCTATATGAAACCCCGCGGTGAATGGTGGGATGGATACTCACATGAGGACAATGTTATTATTGATGACTTTTATGGCTGGATTCCCTATGACCAGATATTGAGAGTTTGTGATCGTTATCCCCTTCGGTTACCTATTAAAGGATCTTTTGTACAATTTACTTCTAAACGTGTGATCTTTACGTCTAATAAAATGGTTAATGAATGGTATAAATTTGATCATTATTCCCCAGAGCCGTTTTACAGAAGAATTACACAGTACAAAGTTTTTGATGAATTATTAAATGGTTTTATTGATTATAAAGATGTTTACATCAATTATTAAAATTACAACTTTTGTCTAACTTGAAAATACATTGTCGACTCTAGTCTCATTCTACAGTTGTTATCATTGCTTGCTATTCCTTCTAAATAAATAGCAAGTCCTCTGTATGTTGTGCTTCCATCATTCACATCTAGCCATGCATTTCTGGGTAGTAGGGTTCCATTAGCACTTAATCTAGGTACTATCACTCTTGTGTGTACTTTATTGCTTTGGAGTAATCTTGCAGTGCTCTTTGCTGCAACTTTATTTAGGTTTTCAGTGGTTTCACCTGGGTTACCATCTACATCTATTACTGTGTATGGAGAGAGTACAAAAAGATGGTGATATGTCACATGATAAATACTGCCAGAAATGGAATAACATTACAATGGAGAGACAGTAGATCACCCTCTATTGCGAGATGGCTCAATAGAGTGAGAGAGACTGGAGCTATAGAAGACCTGATCCTCTCAGCCCGGAACAAAAGGGAACAGTATGTAGAAACTTGGACAGGTTGGAATCAGTTTATGAGTACGGAAGAGGGGAAGAGATTACTGGTGGAATAGATAGGGGAGAGAAGAATCCTTTTTGGGTAGAAGTGAAATGGGAGAGGCCGAAGGGTTGAAGTAAGGGAGGATCCGTCCGTCTCCGGCGAGGTAGGGTAGGGGGAGGTTGGGGTTGGCGGGGTTTTCTCTTTTTTTTTTTTTTTTGGTTGTTGTTTTGTTTTGTTGAGGATTATGTTGATTCTAGGTTTAAGGGGGGGTTAGGTGGGGTATAGGAATGGACAAGGGAACAGAGGGGAGGAAGAAGTGTGAGGTCAATACAGTGGTATTAGGAAACGGGAAAAGAAGTTACTGATAAAAGGCAGGCGGGCATGGGAACAGAGCAAGAGGACCGGGGAGGTACTGCTTTTGGTTTATTCTTCTTAAGTTTCTGAATCCCCACCTGTTTATTTGCTAGCCCATCATAAGTGTGTAGTGATAAGAACTATATGATTATGTATCCATTGTATAAGATATGTTAACCTTCTGTGAACCTTACCATAAAAGAAAAATAAAATAAAAGATTTAAATTTCCTCACATTTTTACCTCATGCTACACGAAGAAGCAAAGGTGAGTACTAATTGCTATCAGGAACACGGTTTCCTTTCAACTACAGCAATGTATCTCCGACCCAGAAGGTCGTTATGTTATATTAGTATGCCTGATCAACAACGCTCAATACACGTTGGCCTCTGTCTATGCTCCAAACCAAAGACAAGTTTCATTTCTTAAATCTGTCTTGAAGAAAATCAAGAGCTCCCAGAAGGGACAGCTTCTGCTATGCGGAGACTTTAATCTTGTCCCGGATCAAGATCTGGATTCCACAGCATGTACTAAAAGACTTTATTTGACGTGTGGAGGTGTTGTCACGCGAGCGAACGTGACTACACCTACCTTTCCCCGCGCTACAACACCTACTCGCGTATAGACCTGTTTTTGTCTGACCAATCATTGCTCCTGAGAGTTTCGGCTTCGGTGATTCACCCCACCACCTGGTCGGACCATGCCCCTGTTAGTATCACCATTGATGCGAAATTCCCGCAAACCAACTCCTATCTCTGGAGGGCTAACTATTCCTTAATCCGAGATCCATCCACTGCACGCATTATACAACAACGCCTGGAGGAATATTTCTCCATAAATTCTCATTTGGTGTCCGATCCGGTGGTGGTGTGGGCCACCCACAAGGCTGTCATTAGGCGTGTATTTATCCAATTAGGTGCTAGAGCAAAAAGATCCAAGGCAAAAAAGATTGACCAGCTCACTGCTGAAATTGAATCCACTGACTCCCAAAATAAGCTGTGTCCCTCTCCCTTCCTCCAGGCCAAGATCTTTGACCTGCGACATGAGCTACGCTCACTACTCTTAGAATCCTTTGAGAGGGCCTGCACGAAGGTTAGGGCCACATTCTACACTACGGGAAACAAGGCGGGTAAAATGTTAGCGTCGAAAATCCGGGGTTTATAGACTTAAGACGAAAATCCCTTATCTATATCATCCTCACACCAAAGTAAAATTACTGAAACCCCATGAGATATCCAACGCCTTCAGTGGGTACTACGCTGATTTATTCAACATAAAAGGTGACAAGTCCACCAACCAACCGACCCGCCAGGACTAGGAGAGTCATTTCTGGAGAAAATTAACCTCCCCTCCTTATCCACCGGACAGTCAGAGTCCCTTAATGCCCCCTTCACGATCACTGAACTTGACCGCGTTATTACTAATATCAATTCTAAATCGCCGGGGCCCGACGGGTTCACCGGAGAATACTATAAGAGATTCCATCAGGTTCTAACCCCCTTTCTCTGTGAAGTGTTCAACTCGGCCGCGGCGGCTTCGTCCTTCCCCCAGACATGCTAAATGCCATAATAGTTACTCCCCCGAAACCGGGCAAAGACCCTTCCTTGCCTCAAAATTTTCGCCCCATTTCCCTTCTCAATGTCGACGCCAAATTGTACGCCAAACTGATAGCCAACAGATTGAACGAAATTTTCCCCACACTTATCCACATGGACCAATCGGGTTTTACCAAAGGCCGCCAGGCGTCATATGCCACAAGGCGAATGGTCAACGTCATACACCAGGCAGCAATCTCTGGGATCCCCTCTGTACTCCTGTCTCTAGATGCTGAAAAAGCATTTGATAGGGTACATTGGGGGTTCTTATCCTCGGTGCTTTCAAAGTTCGGATTCACGGGACAGATACACAGGGCAATCATGGCCCTATATTCTAACCCCTCGGCCCAAGTGTACTCGGCGGACTCTCTATCATCTCCCTTCACTATCACTAACGGAACTAGACAGGGATGCCCCCTTTCCCCTCTAATTTTAAACGTATTAATGGAAACACCAGCCCAGTCCATCCGATCAAATCCGCTTGTCACTGGAATTTCAGCAGGAGGTCATGAACAAAAAATCAGCCTATTCGCTGATGACGTCATACTCATGCTGTCTGACCCATCTACCTCACTCCTGGCTTTTCAGGAGACGCTAGCTTGCTTCAGTAAAGTGTCCTAATATAAGATTAATTAATCCAAATCTCATATTTTAAATCTAAGGCCCCATACACACGACCGAACATGTCTGCTGAAACTGGTCCGCGGACCAGTTTCAGCAGACATGTTCGGTCGTCTGTACAGCCGAGCGGACAGGATTCCAGCGTACATTTGCCCGCCGGGCCTTTTTCCAGCGGGCAAATATTTCCAAACTTGTTTAGAAACAGCCCGCTGGAATCCTGTCCGTCGGACATGTTCGGTCGTCTGTACAGACCTACCGTACATGTCCGAGCGGCCGCCATCCCTCACATGCGTCGAATGACTTCGACGCATGCGTGGAAGCATTGAACTGGCAGGGCCGCGCATGTGGCCGCGTCATCGTCGCGGCGATGGCGTCGCCGCGTATCGAGTACGCGCGGATTTCTGTATGATGGTGTGTACAGCCATCATACAGAAATCCCCGGGCAGACATGTACGCTGAAAACGGTCCAGCGGACCGTTTTCATCGTACATGTTTGCCCGTGTGTACAAGGCCTAGGAGTTAATGCCCCTACGAGTTTACTGCTACAACGCCAATTCCCGTACACATGGGCAGATACAAGCCTCACCTATCTAGGTATACAACTGACCAAGACTACTAACCAACTGTTCCACCACAACTATATCCCCTTTCGCACCAAGCTCCAAGCTGACATCCACAAGCTGGCGTCTCAGGAACTGTCATGGACAGGCCGCTTAGCGGCATTTAAAATGTTTCATCTGCCCCAACTCCTCTACCTCTTCAGGACCCTACCGATTTGTGTTCCTGCCCAGTACTTTAAATCTATCCAGTCTATCTCATCCTCCTATATTTGGCAGGGCTAGATGCGCTCGCACCACCCTTTTTAAAAATCTTAGGGCAGGCAGTACTGGGTACGTGGATTTCCAACATTACTACATGGCATCCGTCCTTACCCAATCCAGGGTAAGGACGGATGCCGCGTGGGGTCGGTTGGAATCCATCCTTGCACCTGGCAAAGACCTAGCTCCCTGGTTGCTATCTACCACATCATCCACTAAGATTCCCTCTTCTGTCTCTCCCACTATGCCGGCCACGGTTAAGACGTGGAACAAATTTATCCACCTCTGCCACGGGTATCCCGACAATATTGCTTTGAAGGTCCCGATAGAGACCTTGCAACACCACATACCTATGATCTCCTACAAACGCTGGCATGACCACGGGATACTATTTGTAAATGACATTTTAGATAAAGGACTAACCAAACCTTTCCCTGACCTACAACAAATCTACAATTTGCCTGACGAGGATCTATACCTATATTATAGAACTAATCACTTCTTGGCTACTTCCCCCCGGTGGGAACGCTGCATGCCCTTGCATACATGGCTCTTCCTTAATAACCCCTCCTCCGCCCTGAAAGGTGTATCGCTCTATTATAATACTCTCCAGAAAAAGACTATGTTTATGAAAACAGCCCCTCTACTTAAATGGGAATCAGACCTAGGCTGTTCCTACACTACACAACAATGGGCCAAAGCCTGTAAATCAGTCTATGTGGTCACCAGCTCTACCCTCTGGGAACTCGCTACAAAAATTTCACTGAGATGGTACTTGACTCCGGCACGGCTATCTAAATTCGGAGGGCTGCAGAGTGATTGGTGTTGGAGGAAATGTGGCTCTCAGGGGACTCTGCTCCATACATTCTGGGGCTGCCCCAAACTAGCACACTTCTGGACATCAGTCTTCCGCGTGATCTCCGAGGCCTCACACTCTGTAGCTGATCCCCAATCTGGATTGGCGATCCTATCTCTGGGTCTGGATCAATTCCCTGCTGAGTCGAAACACACCGTCTTGCACATTCTGTTATCTGCTAGGTTATGCATAACGAGAAACTGGAAAAACCCCATACCACCCACTGTTGGGGATGTTATACAAACCACCCAACTGCACTACACTTACGAGACAACACTAGCACTCAGGGACGTGAATAAAGCGAGTGCCGCTAAGAAATGGCACGAATGGTCCACCTGGTATAAAGAAAACTGTATGTCTCCACTTGTTTTACCTTGAGATGTCTGGAATACTTTGGCCAAGGGGGGCCGACCCGGGCTCTGGTCACAGTCTTGAACCCAGATGGGGGTGCCCGGGGGTATGGAAGGCCCTTCTGGCGAATATACCTTATGGATCCCCTAGCTAAATACTCATTTTTGCATTTGGAAACTATTGTAACCTACGGCACCTTGTTATTTACTGTTGTCTTATGTGAGGCGTTGTTTGACCGCCATATTGCTATTGTGTTATTTCTACAGGGAGTGCAGAATTATTAGGCAAGTTGTATTTTTGAGGATTAATTTTATTATTGAACAACAACCATGTTCTCAATGAACCCAAAAAACTCATTAATATCAAAGCTGAATATTTTTGGAAGTAGTTTTTAGTTTTTTTTTAGTTTTAGCTATTTTAGGGGGATATCTGTGTATGCAGGTGGATGTAACAGATTGGATGTAACCATTTACCTGGAGCCAGTAATTGCTGAGTGCTCCTACTGAAAAGGCCAGTTATATTGTGGTATATATTTGTATTTTCATTCCTGTATACATTGCTGTGTCTAGTGCATTCTGGATGGTG